>NC_079510.1:35186166-35326757 GCF_030052815.1 Hevea brasiliensis | reverse complement strand
TGACCCAATCTCAGTCTTCGTGTCACTTCTAATCCAGCAGATTTTTGACTCACTTTATCAAGCAAATTTGGATAGGTTATCATAATTTAGCCTTATGATCTTCATATGAATTGTTCCCCTGTGTTTCAAGATTACAAAAGTTTAAGAATTAGTCAATTTGGAGTTTTATAGAGTGAGTTATGCTCAATTTAGTGCGTACTGTTCATTTGGTCATTTTTCAGAGTTCCAAAAGTTGCATTTCCAAATTCTAGCCCTACTTTAAGCATCTTCCAACTGCTTCAAGTCAAGTATTCTCTATAAAAATGGTTCCTTTATGTCTTAGCTTTCTAACAAGGTAAAATTTACCTCATTTGGACTTATATGCAGTGAGTTATGTTTAAATAAACATGACAAGTTCAGGGGCACTACTAAACTAATTGCAGGACAAGTTCTAGACAGTTTTTACAGCCCAAATTTGAACAAGTTACAATCAAAATTTGTCATTTTGTTCCTCAAGAAAGTTATTCCTTTATGTCTTAGCTTTTCAACAAATTAAGAATCATATCATTTGGAGTTTCTTAGAGTAAGTTATACCCATTTAATCTGCATCGCTTAGGTGCCCCGCATCTAAGTTTTAGGTTTAGTGACTCAACTTCTAGCAATTATTTCAAGTATCTACACACAAAATTTGGGTAACTAGTCTGCATGAAATTTTTAGTATATTGTCTTATCTTTAATCTTCCATTGGTTTCACATCAATTAGAGTTATGTAGCTCAAGTTATGAGTTTTTAACTCCACTAGACTCAAGATGTCCAGATTCAAAGACTTAATACTCAACATTAATCCACTTAATTTCCTCACCAAATCACTAATGATTCTCAATAAATACACATCAAATAATCATAATACAAGCATAATAACATTAATTAGGCTTCATATGAAGAAAACCTTAATTGTATGAAACTCTAACTGAATTGGTAATAACCATCAAGTTTAAAGGAATTCTTAGCACTAACCTTGGTTTACAAGTCTCAATCACTCTTAATAAACCTTCAATCACCAACAACTTTAATTCTCCTTCTTGGTCTCCCCAAACCAAAATTCCTTCTTCCCAAATCTTCCAAAATTTCTTTTACTTCTTGCTTGCTCTCTTCAAATTAGGGTTTAATTCAAGGTTTTCTCTCAATTTTCCTTGAAAATTATGGAGGAATTTATGGGATTCAAGCTTGGAATGAAGCTTTCTGATACACTTATATTATATAGATATTTTTAAGTATATTTGTACAGCATTTCATAACATTTAGATAGGTAATTTCATACATAATCATCAAATTCATTGACTTTTATAAATTTCATCACTCTATACTGAATTCTATGTTTTCTGCTTATTTTTAGGTGTTTTGAAGGCCCAAAGCATAGAATGAAGAAGGAGGCTCTGAAAAAACTCAAGAAGCAAAGCATTGTTTGATACATGGTACACTGTCATGTAAACACAACACGTACTGTAACCTTCTCGCGTAAGAAAACCAAAGAAGTTTAAAAGAAACACAAGACATAGGTCGTGGTAACACGCAATTCGTAACCTGAGATCCGTAAGTTTCGCCGCAAAGCTCGTGAGAATTCTAAGAACAACAGAACACGAACCGTAATTGACCTGCAACTAGGCGAGGCCCGTGGTAACCTTCTCGCCGACACAAGATTCAACCTTCTAGCTCCAAAGCAGTTACACGGCCTTAGGCCGTAGTGGCATATGGGCCGTATCACCGACAGCCGCTCCTTATTAGGTTCCAACCTCAGTTTTTACAGAGAGAATAGACTCCTTATGCCTTAGGGATTCCAAAACTAACCCTAAAACATTCAATATAAATAAAAGCAGCAGAAAACAGAAAAGAGAGCTTGGCATTAGCATTTCCACATACATCTTCATTATTCTCTCCTAGTCGTCTCAAATAATAGCGCATCAGCATCAAAGAGGAGTTTTCAACCGAAGTTTCAAGTTCAAAGCTGCAGATTCTCTTTGGTTCTTTTGTTATATTTCTCTAGGCTGCTTTTATGTTCTTTTATTTTATTATTATTATATTTGCTAAACTCACCATGAATGAGTAATTTCTTTATTCTAGAATTAGGAGAGTAACACTTATAATCATTGTTATGGACAGATATTGAGTTTCATCTATTGGATTTGGGTTTTGTTCTTTGATTTAATATTCTGTATTCTTAATGCATGCTACATGTTGTTACCTACTTAGACATGATAGAAGATACTAATTGAAGAACTAAAAGGTGAAGATTGGTATTGGAAAATCAGAGTATTAAACTAAGAAATCTGACATAGAGATAAGCTGATGACCTTTGTGGAGTTCCATAATTAATCATAGATCTTAAAGGGTTTTTATTAGGACTAATCACCAACAAAAGTAGGGTTTAGCTCTAATTGAAACACACCTTAGGTGCCTTGAGAGAGGATCTAAGATATCTTAGGGTTGATTTACATCAAAGTAACGATCCTCAATCCAATGAATGAACGAGATTAAATCCATAATAAGGTTAAAGTGTGAAATCTTAATTCTAGAATTGTTTTAAATAGATTGGTTCATTTTAGGTTCGTTATCCTTCTAGTCTTTAACATTCAAAAAAAAAATCAAATTCACTGCCCCATTTTATTCGGTAGCCTGAACAGTTAAAATTGCTGTGTAGTTTGGTACTTGCTAATTAAATTCATCGTGGGACGATACTCTACTCACTATTTTATTACTTGTTAGCAATCCGTGCACTTGCGAGGTTGTAAAACTAGCAAACAAGTTTTTGGTGCAATTACTAGAGAATTTAACTTTAGTAATATTAGGCGATAGGCAATTTAGCTGATTTAGGCATTTGCATTTACTATTTAATTTTACTTGATATGTTTTTATTCTTTTATTTTCTCTCAGGTATTTGGTTTGGTGCATGAACAGAACAAAGCCAGAAGAAGAAGTTTTGGACTTGGATCTCGAAATAGATAGGACTCTAAGAACCATCAGGAGAGAAAGGAAATGCCAAGAACAAGATCAAAAAAATCTAGAAACTCCAATCATGGCCGACAACAACAATAGGCTAAGACTCTTGAGGGACTATGGGGCTCCATTTATACAAGGATTCCAAAAGGTTGCAAGACCCACAGTGAAGGCCAACAATTTTGAACTAAAACTGGTATGGCTCCAGATGATTCAATAGACCAAGTTTGAAGGTTCACTTTCAGAAGATCCACACTACCATCTCCAATGCTTTCTTGCTCTATGTAACACATTCAATATGAATGGAGTCTCTGATCAAGCTATAAGACTCAGAGCATTCCCATTTTCCCTTCGAGATAGAGCAAAGAAGTGGTTACTTTCTCAACCAGCTGGAACACTCATCACTTAGGAAGACCTCTCGCAAGCTTTTCTAGCAAGTTATTTCCCACCTGTAAAAACTGCAAAATTGAGGGTTGAACTCAACACCTTTAGGCAAAAGGAAGGTGAATCACTTTATGATGCATGGGAGAGATATAAAGACTTACAGAGAGAATGTCCACACCATGGCATAGAGGATTGGCTCCTAGTTCAGAATTTTTATAATGGGCTATTGCCCTCTACAAGGAGTACAGTAGATTCAACTGCAGAAGGTGATCTGATGGAGAAAACAGTAGAAGAAGCACTTGAACTTCTAGAGAGGGTCACTTATCACAACTATGAGTGGTCAAATGAAAGGAAAAATACAAGAAGAACAACAGGGATCTTGGAAGTGGATGCCCTAAGCATGAAAAATGCTCAGTTTGACCAGTTCACCAAAAGGCTTGATAAAATGCAAGCCAATGCTATAGGGATGAATAACCAACATCGCGATAATCATGATGAGGGTGCATGACTTCAGAATGCAACAACTTCAATGAACCCTCTATGGAACAGCTGAACTATGTGAATAATGGAGGAAACTTCAACAAGAGACAGCTCAACAATCCATACTCAAACAATTATAACCCTGGATGGAGAAACCACCCAAAGAACACTGTAAGGCAATTACCTTGACGAGTGGCAGGACATTAGAGAAGCAACAATCAGAGAGAAAATCAACTGAACAAACCTCTGATGAATCTGACAGCCAAACAGAGGAAAAAGAATGGAGCGGGAAGAGGAAGCAAAGAAGAAAAAGAAGCTACCAGAGCCATATCAACCACCTCAACCTTTTCCCCAGAGATTTTAGAAGGCTAAACTGGACCAACAATTTGAAAAGTTTTTAGAAGTTTTGAAGAAACTCTACATTAACATTCCCTTTACAAAAGCACTTTCTCATATGCCATCCTACACTAAGTTCCTTAAAAAGATTCTTTCAAAGAAAAGAAAGTTGGAAGACTATGAGACTATTGCTCTTATAGAGAAATGCAGTACCATACTGCAAAACAAACTACCACCAAAGCTGAAGGATCCAGGAAGCTTCTCCATACCTTGTCTTATTGGAAACATGAAAATAGACAAGGCACTCGTGATCTAGGTGCAAGTGTAAGTTTGATGCCTCACAATATGTAAGAACCTGGATGTAGGAGAGCTTAAACCCACAATAATTTCATCAGAATTGGCTAATCGGTCACAAATACTGTAGGGATCCTAGAAAACATCCCCATTAAGGTGGGAAAATTCTTCATCCCAATTATTTTTGTTGTCTTGGAAATGTTGAAGATGTTCAAATTCCTATCATCCCGGAAGACCTTTCGCAACCGTCTGAGCTATCATAGATGTTAAGAATGGGCGCTTAACTTTCAAGGTGAGATGAAGAAGTGGAATTCAACCTGCTTAAAGCAATGAAGCACAAACTTGAACCTGATGAATGCTTAAAGGTTGACATAATTAACAAGTTAGTTGAAGAGGAATTTCTCAAAGCACATCCTGAAGATCCTCTTGAGGCATGCATAGTGCACAGCCACACAATAGATAATGAAAACATAGAAATTGTAGCTTATGCACAATTTTTAGCACTAATCCACCCTCGCCTCTTAGCTCAAGCTTTCAAGGTGGAAGAGCTAAAGGAAGAGCAATCCAAGAGCAAGTTGCAGGAAGACACTGGAGTGGTAGAAGTATGGAACAAAACCTCAGGTGCTTTCAAGGTTAATGGGTAGAGATTGAAGCCATACTTCCCAGAGGATAAAATTGAAGAAGAACCTCAACAATGAAGTGGAAGAAACCCAACTAATGACTATAAATAAGCGCTCTTTGGGAGGTAACCCAAACACTCTTGTAACCCTTCTTTAATTTTCATTACTTTACTTTATGTTCTTTAATTTTGAAGGCCTGTGTAACCCTCTGCTCTTACACAAGATTCAACCTTCTAGCTCCAGAAAGTTACACGGCCTTTGGCCGTGTAGTGGCACACGAGCCGTGTATCAACCGACAGCCAGTTTCCTGATTAGGTTCTAGCCTCCGTTTTTACAGAGAGAACAGACTCCTGATGCCTTGGGGATTCTAAAACCTAACCCTAGAACATTCAATATAAATAGAAGTAGCAAAAAACAGAGAAGAGAGCCCAGATTAGCATTTCCACATACATTTTCATTATTCTCTCCAAGCCGCCTCAAGAATAGTGCATCAAAGATCAAAGAAGAGTCTTCAGCCGAAGTTTTATAAGTTTAAAGTTGCATATTCTCTTCGATTCTTTTATTCTATTTCTTTAGGCTACTCTTATGTTCTTTTATTTTATCTTTATTATGTTTGCTAAACTCACCATGAGTGAGTAGTTTCTTTATTCTGAAATTAGGAGAGTAACGCTTGTAATCATTATTATGGACAAATATTGAGTTTCATTTATTAGATTTGAGTTTTGTTCTTTAATTTAATATTCTGCGTTCTTAATGCATGCCATGTATTGTTACCCACTTAGACATGATAGAAGATACTAATTGAAGAACAAAAAGGTGAAGATTAGCATTAGAAAATCAGAGTATTAAACCTAGGAAATATGACCTAGAGATAGGTTGATGACCTTTGTGGAGTTCCATAATCAATCACAGATCTTAAAGGGTTTTTATTAGGACTAATCACCAACGAAAGTAGGGTTTAGCTCTAATTGAAGCACACTTTAGATGCCTTGAAAGAGGATCTAAGATATCTTAGGGTTAATTTTCATCAAAGCAATGATCCTCAATCCAATGAATGAACAAGATTAAATCCATAATAAGGTTAAAGTGTGAAATTTTAATTCTGAAATTATTTTAAATAGATTGTCTCATTTTAAGTTTGTTATCCTTTTAGTCTTTGGCATTCAAAATAAATCAAATTCACTACCCCATTTTATTCGGTAGCCTAGACAGTTAAAATTGCTATGTAGTTTAGTAACTGCTAATTAAATTCCTCGTGAGACGATACTCTACTCACTATTTTATTACTTGTTAGCGATCCGTGCACTTGCGGGGTTGTAAAACCAGCAAACACTTTCATGGAGGGATTGTGAGAGAGAGTGGACGGCAATAAATGAAAAAAAAAAGAAGATGATGTTCTTTGTCTTCTTCCAATTGGTATTTATATTATTTGAATCCCAAATGGCAAAGTTGTAAATTTTGGGAAATGGAAAACTTGTAAATATATAGAAATCTTTAATCATTAGGTTTGACTAATTAAATATTTATGTTTAATTTTTCCATAATCAAAATTAATTAAACTAATCCACTTCATTAACTTAATTACTCACATCTTTGGTCAATATTTGACCTTTAAATTTAATTGACCAAATTTTACTCTTACTGAGTTTCTGCTCATCTTTTCCTAGTGGAGTTACCCATCGTTGGGACTTGTACTCATTTAACTGATTACACTCCACTTCTTTTATTTATTTTTCAATCTTATTTAATCTTTATTAATTTAAATTATGACTCCTTACTTAAATTTAAGGGTAGTTCTAAACATTCCAATCTGTCTGGACAGATGTTAGTCGCCAGAACAATAGAATATGCGAACTACCTATAGCGAGGGTGTTACAAAAATCATCTCCCAAGTAGTGCTTTTGCAACTCGACGACCATGTCATTCTGTGATTTTACATAGATTTTAGCTATCTGGTCATTAGTTGCAGCCGCTTCCTTTCCAGCACCTCAATTTCTTTATTAAGTCAGCTTGCATGGATGAGTAAATTCAGCTAATTATTCCTTCATCTATTAAAGTTTGCCCTCCAAATCTTTGGCTCTATTCTCGGAAGCAGCCATGGTGTTAGCAAGTAAATTCATCTCTGTCTCCTGAGAACCAACCTAACCACGCAACACCTGGTTCTTCTCCTGCAAGATTTGAGTATAAGCCAATTGTTCCATCAGGAGGGACACCGAGCGAAGGGCTAGGTCATCATTGTGCTCCCCCTCTAATTGAGCCTGGTCAAGCAAAAGTGTATACTTCTTGGCAAACTAATTGGCCAATATCAAATTGTCAACCATAGATTCACTGGCCAAAGCTTGCTCGACCAACTATTTACACAATGGAAAGGGTAAAGGAGCAGATTTAGTTCATTCAAGCTCTCGATGGAAAGTCTGGGTCCCTGGAACTAGGACACTTGAAGGTGGAGAACAAGGTAGATCAACCCTCACCCTTTTTGGATCCGATGGAGAGGCATCTTCCACTAGATGAGCGGCCTTTTTCTTCTTACAAATTAGTCGCCAATATTTTTCACCTAGCTCCCCATATCCAAAAAGAAAAGAATTTTAGTAAGTAAAAGTAAACTAAGAGATAAAGCAAAAGTGTTTGCCCTTAAGTGGCAAGTTATTGTAATGCTCTACGCCACGAGATCCTCAACACATAGGTCAATTCACATCATCCGCCTCGTAATCAAATAGAGCCTTTATTGATATCTTATCTCCGAATGATGGCTTTTATTTCCTAACTATCACTTTTTCATTGACTCCAATACCAGCTTTACTAGACCTTTATCCGCTAGACAATTCCATGACGCTTGATCCCACCCTGCTCATTGATCAGATCTTCTATAAAAAGAATTTGTCTTTCCAGCTTCTTCAAAGAAGACAGTAATCCCAAGAAATAATCACATCCCTTTCCGAATATGGAAGTGCAAGATTCTCGCTCTTCCAAACGTTGTCAAAAAAGAGCAGAAGATATGAGCAAAGGCAGTAACCTCCTCCTCCCGCACAAAGTTTGGAATCAAATTAGATGCATTTAAGATACAGATAATCGGTAATACTTAAAGACTTCTACATCCAAGGGGTCGAGTAGTAAGTGCAAACTAGACTTCAATCGTTTCTTCATATATCTCCACTAGAACAAGGTGAAGGAATGTACTATCTGGCTACCCGCTTGCTCCAAGAAGTGAGAGACAATATCGCTTGGTATCTATCCCGTAGGATTTAGAGAAATCCAAAAGGTATCACCTGCATAAAGAAAACACCATCTTGGTACCCTTGGCACATTCTCGCTGATGAACCCATTTCGCATTTGGAATCGAACAAGCAGTTAGCTTGACCCACAACCTCAAGACTCCACCACTTCACTGGATTTTTACTAGAGAACAGTGTCGTGAATACTTAAATCTTAGTCAGAGACGATAACAAATGACTGGGAGTGGCACTCAAGTCATCAATATCGCCAAATCACTCATTTTCTTGATGAAAATAGGAAAAAAGGAATAAGTTAAGGAAAAGTGCAAAAATACCTTTAACAAAGTAGCTAAAACACTAAAGACAGGGAATAAACACCACTGAAAATCACAGAAAAAAGGCAAAAAAGATAAAAAGATAACGCAAGAAAGATAAAAGAGGAAGGAAAGCAAAAAAAATGGGTTTTTAAAGGGGAAGACAAGGGCAATAAATGACTTCAAAGTACGAACTGACGTTTGCTGCCTTCTCACTTATCAAGGAAAATTTAAATGATGAGATATCGCTTAGGGAATGCCTAGCAGCTATCCCCGAAAAGATATAAACACGATAAACGAAAAAGAATCACGCTCGAGCAATCATGCCATACCCTACCGAGCAAATAAATAACACGAACATAAATGTTTGCAAAGGCCAGGGGGGGGACTAATAATACCACCCACCCAAAATCTAAGTCATTTAGTCATAATTGTGCCCTGTGGCAATCGTAATATCGTACTATATTCAAGCAGATTAGAAATCGAGATGATTTAAATGGTCAAGAGGTCACAAACAAACAAAAAAAGACCAAACAAACCATCGTTCGCCCAACAAGGCGAACGAAAGTTATACCGAGCAGCAACCACGCAAAGCAGAACCCAGATCTCATGGACTAAGCAGTAATTACACTAGCAATCAAGCAAAGAGCGGATTTCATGCTAATAATCCTGGAAATTCAGTCAAAATTACCTTCATAAACGGAGCAACAACTATTTCTCTAAAAAGCCTATAAATGCCAACAAAGAGACCAGAGACAGGTATGCATACTTACTCTATAATTCTTTTCAACTATGCTCTCTGAATATCCCCTTAATTAAAATCTCTGACTTGAGCGTTGAAGTGGCCTGCCAGTAGGCTATCCACCTTACCTTTTCTCTTATTGCAAGATTACGTGGCATCAGGACCAGGATCCATAGACTTCCAATAGCATCAATATCATATTTTCTTTTTTCATTAGAAGTGAATATCATGATTTTTATTTTTACTAAAAGTCCTATAAATTCAAAATCAATTTAATCCTTTGACATTCATCAATGAAGTCAAATCTTAGTTAATAAGAAATAGTGAATCATATATTTCAATTAAATTAATTCTAATAGATTTCATGTGAAATTAATTATTTACACCATCTTAATTATAAATTTTATTAAAATTTATAAAACATTATAATATTCTAGCAAAAAGATAAAAGTTTTAAAATTTACTATATTTTCAAATTTTTTGGGTTTTACTTTGAAATTGAACTCTTCAATAGTTAAATTTTAAGAAATTCAACACTTCACAACTTTTATAAATTCGTTGAGATTAATGCGTTTAAAGTGAAAACAATATCTTCTAATTGAATTCTTTGCTTTTTGAAAATGAATAGTTATGGGTAACTATGGAATAATAATAATAATAATAATAATAATAATAATAAATAAAAGTCTTATTTGAGTTCTAGTTGAAATTAATAATAATAATTTAGTAAATTAAAAAATACAGAATTGAAAATGAATTTTCTTTCTTCACAATTACTTGTTCTATAAGAAAATTAAACAGGTGTCCTTGAACATATTAATTAGTCTTGTGATGACTGGAGAAATAATCATGGTTGAGGGGCCTCTGCAATTGTCAAGTGTAGGCTGTGAAGCCCAACGTCATGGACTTACCAATCTAACAATTTCAAAAAGATGAATTTTTCCAATTATTAAATTATTCAATCATTTTTATTTATATAATATATAAATAGATGAAAGAGGGGAAGGTTGAGATTTTCAAAAATATTTATAATAAATTAATGTTATAATAATAAAAAAATTAAATTTAATTGATTTTATAATTTAAAATTAATTACAATAATAAATAATTAAATTTAATTAATTAATAAAAATTAAAATTAATTTTAAAATGAGTATAATTCTTCATGATATGCATTAATTAATAACTGCAAATAAATCTTCAATGAAGATAGAAATAATTAGATAATTATTAATCATTATATTTTCATCACTATGTTAATTAGCCGCTTTTTAAATTTTAAAATTAATTATAATAATAAATAATTAAATTTAATTAATTAATAAAAATTAAAATTAACTTTAAAATGAGTATGATTCTCCCTGATATACATCAATCAATGGCTATGATTTTCCATGATATGCATCAATTAATGGCTGCAAATAAATCCTCAATGAAGATGGAAATAATTAGATAATTATTAATCATTGTATTTTTATCACTCCATTAATTAGCCACTTTTCAAATTTTAAAATTAATTATAATAATAAATAATTAAATTTAATTAATTAATAAAAATTAAAATTAATTTTAAAATGAGTATGATTCTCCATGATATGCATCAATCAATTGCTACCAATAAATCCTCAGTGAAAATGGAAATAATTAGATAATTATCAATCATTGTATTTTCTTCCTCTGTTAATTACTTACTTTTTAATTTTTAAAATTAATTATAATAATAAATAATTAAATTTAATTAATTAATAAAAATTAAAATTAATTTTAAAATGAGTATGATTCTTCAGAATATGCATCAATCAATGGCTACAAATAAATCTCCAATAAAAATGAAAATAATTAGATAATTATCAATCATTGTATTTCATCATCACCCGTTAATTAGCCACTTTTAAATATCAAGCTCTTAACCAATCCAAACTCCAAAATTTGCTTCCTTCAAGGTTAAAATATAAGGCAAATCCAAATCCCATATGGATTAGGTTCCCACCATTGCTATAAATTGAACTACCGCTAGCTATCCAACCGATCTTCTCTCTACTCTCCCTCTCTCTCTCTCTCTCTCTCTCTCTCTCTCTCCTTAAACCCAATTTCCTGTTGTGCTCGCCATCAACCCTAAGTTTAATTCTTTGTAAGTCTCATTGTACGATCATCACCATGCCATCGCCAAGAACTTTTGCAAGGAAAATCGGTTCAAGACTGGCCAAGATGTTAGGCGCAAGCAAGTCATCGTCTTCAGACGAGCCGCTTCTCCAGACCGACAATGGGAATAAAACCCCACTTCGAGCTCAAGAGGCTATATTGGCATGTACGTGGGTGAAGAGGCCAAAAGATACGAAGTTCCAGTGGAGAATCTGAGGTTTCTCCATTGCTAGAATTGATCAAGCCTCGGACTATGACCTCGAATCCAAGATCGATGGGCCAATTGTGCTTGCTTGTTGCACTACTAACATGTTCGACCAACTATTGAAGAGTGCGAAGAAGAATCAGAGAAAAACTATGCGCCACTAAGGATATTTTCCTCCTTTTTTTATTTTCAATTAATTTTTGGAGTTCCTTTTTCATTAGAATAATTTTGTTTTTCTTCAGACTTCAAGATTGCTGTTAAATCTAAATTCTCAACATCATACTAATATGTACCATTAATGTATGTAAGGATTCATTTGATATTCTTTAATACAATTGATTTTTGTTGTCCTACAAAAATGGCTAGCGAAAATACAACCTGTATCATGTAAACTAACATTCTATGAATGATAATAATATATTATAATTCAAAGCACTGCAATTTTCTCAGATTCTGTCCACAACCATGTTCTAGGATATATATATATATATATATATATATATATATATATATATATATATATATATATATATATATCTTTTTCTTCTTAATCATTTTTTGAAGGTAACTATGAATAGAAACAACATGACATTTGTAAAATTTAAGCTCTTCCACTACTCGTTTACTATTATTGTAGAATTTAAGTTATAAATAATATTTTCTGGAAAAAGGAATTAATTTCTGTAATTTCATATAACTGTGCATGGAATGTTCATATGTCATAAATCGTTGGAAGGTTAAGCTTGACATGCACTAGCCTTGGACATATCAATCATGAACCTCAAAGTACCAATCTGTTAGTGTTAGAACTTTGTTCTTTTGTCTTTAAAGCCATATCAGGATTAGTAAATTACCCTCCTTTTCTAGTCACCATTGGGTGTGTTGGGTACAAATTTAGCTGAAAAGCATTATGATTTTGAACTAGTTTTGAGTTATCGGTTAATTTGTGCTCCAGTTGCAGTGCTATAATGCATATTGTGAGCTTTGAAAATGGCATCATATGGAACTTCATTATGATGCACAGAAAGGCTAAGGAGTAATAAGTTTCGAGGAAGGACATAGAGCTGTTTGAGTAGGAGAAATGAACATAAAGAGGACTGGCAAGTCCTAAAGGGATTGATCTCATGAGACAAACAATGGTAACAATGGCAACAGAACGAAACTTAATTAGTATTGCAACACCTTGGGCATAATAATTATGGTTATTGTAAGATTTCCAAGCCAATGGAGATGATGCATGAATGTTAGTTTTCACTTTGAAGGAACTGCTTGGAAATGGTGATGCCCATTAGTGCACAGGTCATCAGAAAAGTTTCATTACTCGGAGTTCTCAAAAATATAATAATTCTCTAACGAATATTCATTTTATAGGAAACAAGTGTGATGCTACATTCTGATGCGAATTAAAGGTTTTTTTTTTCCCTTCTCTTGTCCAATGTTGGTCTACATTTCATGTTTTTATTGAAGCATGTGATACTATCGCTTCAAACTCCAAAATTTTGTAAACTTCCAAGAATTTAGTTTATGTAGTATTTTTTTTGAATTTAAATTCTAAAATCTCGTTTCAAAAGTAGATACGATATGTCTAAACTTGAAAGACTGATCTTCTAAATAAGGTGCTTTATTCCTCTCTTAGTTGATTTGGTAGAAATGATGTGATATTTTGTTGTATAAATAGCTATTTATTGTTAAAAGTACATAAGAAAGAAAAGAAAGAAATCAATCTAAGTTTTAATAGAAATCTCTTATTTTTCTTAGTTTTTTTTTTCTTCTTTTAAACATGAGAAATGGTATTAGAGCCTTATTCATCTAAACGGACAAATTAGAGTTTGTTCTTGTTAAAGAAACACAGCTGAAAATTCCTCACTTCTAGCACCATGTATTCAAAGGGAAGAACTACAACTTTTGGTCTATCAAAATGAAAGCTTTTCTTATGGCATATGATCTATGGGAAACAATTGAGAAGGGTTATGAACCAACATCACTTCCAAACAATCCTACTATTGCTAAGAAGAAGAAACTGAGGGAAGATAAACAAAAAATTTCAAAGCACTCTCATTTCTCCATTAGCAATAGTTGATTCAATATTTCCAAGAATTATGGAATTAACAACAGCAAAATCAGCCTGGGATACTTTTCAGGAGGAGTTTCAAGGTTTATAAAAGGTAAGGGCTATTAAGTTGTTAAATTTAAGAATGGAGTTTCAGGCATTAAAGATGAATAAAAAAGAGATTATTAAAGATTGTGTTTTTAAGCTAATTAAGGTTGTTAATGAAATGAAAATTTATGAGGAGAATATTTCAAGTCAGATGATTGTCAATAAGGTATTAGTAAGTATACGAGACAAATTTGAGCCAAGAATTGCAGCAATTGAGGAATCAAAAAATCTAAGCAAGCTATCTATCAATGAACTCATTTTGATTATGGATAAAGTATTAGTGAGTATACCAGACAAATTTAAGCCAAGAATTGCAACAATTGAGGAATCAAAAATCTAAGCAAGCTATCTATCAATAAACTCATTGATCTTTTCAAGCTCAAGAGCAAATATTCAATCTCAAATCTAAAAATCCTACTGAATGTGCATTTCAAGCAACAACTTCAAAAACTCATCCTCTAAAGGAATCAAGTTTCGGCCAAGAAATTATCCTCCATGTGGCATATGTAAGAAGACCAATCATGAAGAAAAGGATTGCCAATACAATGGAAAGCCACAATGCTTCAAATATAAAAGATTTGGGCATGTGCAAAAAGATTAAAAAAAATGTAGATTCAAGGAAAAGAACACATCAAGCACATCACATGTAGCACAAGAAGAAGAAGAATTTCTGTTTAGAGGAACAAAAAATTCATTAGTGAGTAGTGCACGTAAAAACAGAAAAATGATGAGAAATGCACCAAAAATCAAAGCAATGGTGAGATGTGCCCCAAAGATGAATGAAAATGTTGGAGAGAAGTGCTCCACAAAATAATTGGAGAGGTGCTCCAAAGAGAACTAATTAAAACAAAAATTGAGAGATGATGCTCCAAGAATACTTAATTTGGAGTCTTCAGGAAAAGTGTCAAGGAGTGTTAAAGTTGTCATACTATTGCTTCAAACTCCAAATTCTCTATAGGTTCTAAGAATTTAGTTTATGTATTTTGTTTGAACTTAAATCCCAAAATCTAGTTGTAAAAGTGGATATGATATATCTAAACTTGTAAGACTAAGCAAGGTTCTCCATTCCTCTCTTAGTTTATTAAGTAGAAATTATGTGATATTTTACTCTATAAATAGTCATGTGTAGCTGAAAGTATAAAAAAGAAAAGCAAGAAATCAATCTAAGTTTTATATTGCATAAATCTCTCATTTTTTTTTTTTTAGTTTTTCTTCCTTCAAACACAATTTTACCATATGTATTAAGTGCTTAAGTGAATTAGAAGTGATTGAAGTAGGTCGCCAATGGCAAAGAAGTCAGATTTTTCTTTAGTTCTGTTTCTAAGTGATGGATTGTGGTTGCACGTGAATAAGCCTTCATAGATTGAACTGTATTATTAAACTTAAGCTAATGTTCATAATTTTAAAATTTGACAAAAGGATATGATTGGTTTTAAGCTCAGCTATTTTCTCATATTGCATTTTGGAAACTCGTTAATTATATCTTATAAAAGTCTAACTTAGTTTTAAAATTATTTGCAAACCCTTCTAGCATTGCTTACCTTCTTGCAAAGCATGATCAACAAACAATGGGATCTCTAGGGATAAAATCTATAAGAGTGCTTGCTCTCCTTAGCGCCAGATTTCAAGGATTCTCGAGTTATGCTACAATAGCACCTTGTTCTAATGAGTTAGAACATGGCTTGGAATGCCCTAGCTATCCCATGCCCTCATAAAATCATACTCGATTCGTTTACAAGAAAACACGCCATTACCAAAGATAATAATTTAATTTAAAGATGCTAATTAGTACCCCTATTTACTGAAATTTGTTTAAGCATTGACATTTTTATTGTTAAAAGTGTCGTGCCCCCTCAGTTTTATGATACAAAACCTTTTCGTCGATAATATTAACTATGCTTTATAAGTTGATTGCTAATTTTGGCAATATCTATCTATTTCTTAATTCTTTTCACCGGGATTGAAAATTTGTTTAATTGCTTCCTAATCATGTTGATTTTGCTATAATTAATTTTGATTTCAAAAAATATTTTTCTAGCTACAACCATGCGTCTGAAGAGAATACTTATTGATGTACTTTCAGTTTCCTAACAACTTTAAGAAATAACTGTGTTAAAGAGTAAGGGTATTAAAAGAGCAAAGTTGAATATTGTGAATATCATATTTTCTTTTACTTTTTATTAGAAGTGAATATCATTATTTTTATTTTTATTAAAAGTCTTATAAAATTAAAATCAATTTAATCCTGTAATATTTATCAATGAAGTAGAATCTTAATTAATAAGAAAGAGTGAGTCCTATTTACCAATTAAATTAATCTTAATAGATTTCATGTGAAATTAATTATTTACACTTTCTTAATTATAAATTTTATTAAAATTTATATAACATTATATATTCTAGGAAATAGATAAAATTTTTAAAAATTACTATATTTTCACAATTGTTTGCTTTTACTTTTAAATTAAACTCTTCAATACTTAAATTTTGAGAAATCCAACACTTATGAATAGTTATGGGTAATAATAATAATAATAATAATAATAATAATAATAATAATAATAAATTAGAAAAATACAGGGATTAAAAATGATTTTTCTCTCTTCATAATTACTTGTTCTGTAAGAAAATTAAGGACGTGTCTTTGAGCCCATTTATTATAGTCTTGTGATGCTTGGAGAGATAATTATAGCCTGTAAAGCCCAACATAATGAACTTGTCAATCTAACAATTTCAAAAGATGAATTTTTCCAATTATTTTTCAAATTAAATTAATTATTTTTATTTTTTAATATTGTATTAAAATAATATTAGTGCAAATCAAAGGTAGATATTCATATTGAAGGGAATCCCATAAAAGTATTGAAAACTATGCTTCGATTGGAGAGAGATTCATATTTAAGGGAACGTTATTTCAGTCATTACTCTGGCAATATCCTCCTTTGCTCAAATAGATTAACATTTTCATTCCTAATTTTCATAACAAAATTTTTCTTCGATTTATGATTATATTGAAATAAAAAAATTATAAATAATTAATTTTATTTATAAAAAATATAATTTGTTAATTTATATTAATAAGGTAATTGAGTAAGAGTTATAAAATAAATGCATTACCAACTGATCCATGTTATATTTACTGAATAAAAAATTAAACTTCTAAATGTTAAGAATATTTTTAAGGAAAATTTATTATTTAATTTTTTAATTTAATAAAATTAATTAGTTATCATTTATTTTAAAAAATATATTAATTAATTTTATATTTTTATTTCATTAATTTTTTAACATCTCTAACCATTTTAATCATTAATTTAAATTTCAATTAGTCTTTAATTTAAAAAAACAATTATACAATCCTTTTATTTTTTAAATATTAAATTATTTAATTTTTGCAATATTAATTTCTTCCGCCTTTAAATATATTGACTATTTAAACTGAACAAAAAAAATTAAAAAATAAATAATATAAAAATACAAAAAAAAACTAACTTTTATTTTTAAAATAAAATATTAAATAATTAATTTTATTAAAATAAAATAATTAAATAATAATTTATCTTATGTTAAATTAAAAGAGATTATTAATTTCTCAAGGCACAGGAGGTGACTAATCACCTTCAGACTCAAGACAATGGAATAGCAACAAAGCGTACTATGCGAGAGAGAGACATCACAATATTCAGCGAATTCGCCAAAATTGAAATAGAGAATACAGAGGATATTGCTTCCTTTTTTTTATTTGATAATAAAAGTATTTTAAGGCTCAACTTACCTTTTTTACCAAATCGAAGACTTTCTTTCATGGTGATACTTTCTAAAAATTTTATCGCTAACCTTATACTCAATATCTTTCCTCTTCAAATCTACATAAAACTTCTATCTATCTGAGGTGGATTTCAAACTATTCTTGATGAGTTTTACTTTCTCCTCAGTTTCTCTCACCAATTCAGCATCTATCAATTTATTTTCACCAAATTTATTCCAACACAGAGGTGTTCTACATTTCGTTCCATACAAAACCTTATATGGTGCCATCTTTATGCTTGATTGATAACTATTATTGTAGGCAAATTCCACTAAGAGAAGACATCTATCCCAACTCCCTTTAAAATCAATAACACAACTTCTCAATATATTGTCTAGCACTTATATCACTCTTTTGGATTGTCCATCTGTTTGAGGGTGAAAAGCAATACTAAAATGTAACTGAGTACCTAAAGCTTCTTGCAACTTCTTCTAGATTTGCGAGGTAAACCATGGATCTCTGTTAGAAATGATCGATGTGGGCACTCCATGCAACCGAACTATCTCATTTATGTATAACTCAGTCAATCTTTCCAATTGAGTAGTCGGTCTTAACAGATAGAAAATGGGCAAATTTAGTCAATCTATCAACTATCACCCATTCAGCATCATGCTTCTTCTGTGTAAGAGGAAGACCAATAACAAAATCTATGGTAATGCGATCCCATTGCCACTGGTATTGATATTGGTTGCAGCAATCTTGATGGAACCTAATGCTCGCTTTACTTGTTGATATATCAAGCATTCACCACATACTGCAGTTGTCTTTCTTCATGCTAGGCCACCAATAATAAGTCTTCAAATCTTGATACATCTTTGTAATCCTTGGATTAATAGTATGAAAGCTACCGTGTGCTTCTTTTAGAATGCTATTCTTAATTTCCTCATCATCTGGTATGCATATTCTTCCTTTATTATATAATTATCCTTCTCCCTTGATCTCATATTCATTCTCCTTCCTCTTGAATTTGCCTTGCGATGGTTGCCAACTTCTCATCTTGTTTTGGGCCTCTTGCACTCATCAGAATAAACTAGGCTTCGCTTGTAACTCATTTATAATGGCTCCATCTTGTGCTAGAGTTAATTGAGCATTCAAAGATCTTAAGGCCGTTATGGACTTCCTGCTTAGAGCATATGCTATTACATTCGCCTTCCTGTGGAGGTAATTAATGATATAATCAGAGTCCTTTAGGAACTCTATCCACCTCCTCTGTCTCAGATTAAGCTCCTTTTGAGTTGGCAAGTATTTGAGACTCTTGTGATCTATGTATATATAACACTTCTCACCATAGAAATAATGCTCCATATTTTCAATGCAAACACAATTGCCGCTACCCAAATCATGTGTGGGGTAGTTCTTCTCATATGGCTTAAGTTGCTTAGAAGCATAAGCAACTATCTTCCTCCTCGCATTAATACACACCCCAATCCATTCTGAGAGGCATCAATATAAATCACAAAATCTCTCATCTACAATGGTTTGATAAAGATAGGTGCATCTGTAAGCATCACTTTCAGTATTTTAAATCTTTCTTGACATTTATCATACCACTCAAATTTAACATTCTTATGCAATAGTTTAGTCAATAGCAATGCTATGAGAGAGAATCCTTTACAAATCTCCTATAATATCCAAACCAATACCAAGAAACTTCTAATTTCTCAGAATGTTTGGTGATCTCCAATCCATAATAGCTTGTATCTTTTGAGATCCATCGTAATCCTATCACCGACACAATATAGCCTGTAAAAGAAATCTCATACACCAAAACTCACATTTAGACAATTTAGCATATAGCTTCTCCTTCAAAACCTGTAGTACAATCTTTAAATGCTCTTTATGCTCTTTCCGATCTTTAGAGTACACCAGTATATCATCAATAAAGACCACCACAAACCAATCTAAATAAGGATGGAAGATATGGTTCATCAGGTCCATGAATGCTGCTGGTGCATTGGTTAGCCCAAATGGCATAAACCAAAACTCGTAATGCCCATACCGGGTTCTGAATGCAATTTTAGGCACATCAGACTCTTTTACCCTTAGCTGATGTTATCCCGATCTAAGGTCTATCTTGGTGAAAACACCTGCTCTCTTCAGCTGATCAAATAAATCATCAATCCTAGGTAAAGTATATCTATTCTTTACAGCCACCTTATTCAACTATTTGTAATCTACACACAGTTTGAGTGTCCCATCCTTCTTCTTTACAAATAATACCAATGCTCCCCATGGTGACACACTAGGGCGTATAAACCCTTTATACAGCAACTCCTTCATTTGGATTTTAACTCCTTTAATTCTGTTTGTGTCATCCTCTAAGGAGCAATGGATACTAGTGCTGTACCAGGCATAACCTCTATACCAAATTCCACTTCCTCTCTCGTGGCAAACTGTGCAACTCTTCAAGGAAGACATCCAGAAAATCACATACAACAGGTATGTCATGAAGGTCAGGCCTAGCCTTTCTAATATCAACCACATATGCCAAGTAGGCTTCACAATATAAATCTTCTTACAGTAGTGGCTCATATGACATTAGACAGATAATCCGTCCTTTCTCCCACAATAGTGATCTCCTCATTATCAGGAGTCTTCAATGTGATTCTCTCTAAACAGCAATCCACCATAACATGGTGGCACGACAACCACCAATCCCCAAAATTACATCAAACTCATAAAAGGTAGCTCAATAAGGTCTCACAAAAACTCATACTCGAATCCTCAAGGGACAACCCCTATAGACCTTGTTCACTATCACACTATGGCCTAAAGGGTTAGTAACTAGGATGTCCTACTTAATAGTTTCAACCTTTAAACCCCTCTCTACTGGAATGATAGTGCATATGTAAGAATGAGTTGAGCCTAGGTCTATCAATGCATGCACTACGGAGTCAAAGAGAGAGAATATACCAACTATAACATCAAGTGCATCCTACTCCTCTCTGGCCCAAATGGCATATGCACGTGCTAGCACTCGTGTATCTAACCTCTCCATTGTCTCAGATGCAGGCTTCATAGTGTCCCCATCGCCTCGCATCTCTCAAGCTCGCACTTCTGGGCAGTAGGAGCCGATCTCTTTGTCTGTGCTGGTGGAATAGTCCTCCTATGACAGCCCCTCTAGAAGTGGTATGTGGCCCCATATCTATAGGAAGCTCTAGTCAATCCTTATCATTCACCTCTATACCTCATCCCACAATGTGTGCACGCTGCTGGGGCGGGACCTCTTACTGCTGGTCCTAGTGTGCTAGCCACTGATACTGCTGGTTAGCCTCTCTTAAATGTGCACCCGAACCCGTCCTTGTCTCTAAATCGATGCCTGACTAGACTGCCCCATGAACCTCTTACTGGCTATGAATGTGGAGCTAGACTGGACAAAGCCTCTCTTCTATTGTTCACCCTTCCTACTTTGTGCAATAGCTCGAACTCTTTCCACATTCATAGTTGCTGCCACAAGCTGGGTGAAATCAGTATGCTACAGTGCCATGATATGAAGTTGGATACCGCCATTGAGGCCTTCCTCAAACCTCCCGCATCTCTCTCGCTCTATAGGAACAATCTCCATGGCATACTTACTTAGTGAATAAATTTCTACTCATATTCCGCCATCACTATCCGGCTCTACATCAAAGCAATAAACTCTTTCCTCCAATCCTCTAAATAAATACAATTGATATACTTCTTTCAAACTCGCTGTAAAAGAATTCCTATGCACCACATCCGTCGCTTTACCTTGGTTAATGTGTCCCACTAATGGTAGGCATCCTCCTATAGTAGTGTGACCGCACACTCCAAACTTTACTCTTGTGTGCAATGCAGCTGCTAGAGAACACTCTCGGTCCTCTCCAGCCAATATTTGGCAGCAGCTAGGTCATCCTTCCTCTTTCCTCTAAAGTCCACAGTCCCATACTTTCGGAGCTTTTTCAATGGTGATTTCTATGTGGGCTGTGTCTAAACTCCCATCACTTGCATAAGTAGATCAGCCATCTGCTGAAATAACTACTATTGAGCTTCAGAGGTCGATCGCCAGCCATCGGTGCTATGTATCACCTCGCACCTCTTACATTGCTGCTCTTTGGGGCAAGACTCCCCGCTTCTCTTTAATAGCTCGAGGAGTATCGGAGTCCATTCTACTAACTTACAATTGACAGGAGAATAGATTTGTATTAGTGTCACCTTAACTCTTAATGATTATAATGCATAATGTGCACTCTATGTCCTTCTATCAATCTAGGCCTAGGAATGCCTAAACCTTGCTTTGATACGACTAAATATAACACCCTCATACCCAGTCTACAGTGTAGCCGAGTAAAGGAATGCCACATCCTGTGTCAAAGCACTTAATCTCATTTTTGTTTCATTTAAATTCAATTTAATTTCGTCATGATTTAATTAAGCAACTTTTTGAATGGAAACTGCCAGAGTTTCCCCTGTATTTTCAACATTTGACCTGTTAAAGAATTGACCTACTCAAATCATATATATTGGAAAGTATCAAGTATTTATCAATTTCAGCAACACAATTCAGATTTCTCATCCATTCACATCCATTTCTATATCTAACTTTTCTTCATTTCATTGATTTACAAATATGTACACATTTATCATACAATCCAAAAAAATTAGTTACATCTTTGCTTATCCACAATGTACATAGTCATGCACTACTGTGGGCCAAAAATCTATACCAAAATGATGTGTTGAGGTAATGAAGACTACTACTGTAGATCCAATCACAATTCCTATCCAAATCTACTGGATCTTATTTTCTGAACCTGCGTGAGGAGAAACCATCGTGCTAAGCATTTCTGCTTAATGGTGCACTAACATAATGAAAATACCATATGCAAAACAAAAATAATTTCATACTTGTATGAAGTAAGGAAATACTTATTTAAAAATTCATAAATCACTTTAAGAAGAATGTAGAGTTTATAACATCAAATCTTTGTAGTAATTTTACAATATTTTTATCATATTTTATTTGGAATTGTTGTCTTTATATTCACAACTAGGAGCTTACTCTAGTACTTGTAGTAACCTATGACAGACGATATATAGATTGGATAGTGAGACTCATGATACTGACCACTCAATGACTTTGGCCAATTTAGCACAGGCTTTCATTCTTGGTACTGACCAGTCAGTGGCTCTGACCAATATAACATTGATTTTCATTCTCGGTACTGACCACTCAATGGCTCTGATTGGTATAACATTGATTTTCATTTTTAGTACTGACTACTCGATGGCTCTGACCGTTAACATACCCACTTAACCAATCCTATGCCCATTGTCTAGGCTCACTTGGCTCATCTTTCGTAATTTATAGATTTGGTACCTTAAATTCTTTAATAGATTTGGTCAAGGTACGGTAGAAATTAGGCCATACTTTCTTCATAAGAATTATAGCTCTATGTCTTATGTTCACTTTGGCTTTTGAATCATTCAATTTGCATTTGTGTAGCTTGAGTTATGGCCATTTTTCCAAAACTGTTCAGGTGACCCAATCTCAAGTTTTCAGGTCACTTTCAGAATCCAGGCAGATTTCTGGACTCACTTTGTCAAGAAAATTTGTATAGTTACAGTCATAATTTATCCTTATGATCTTCATATAAATTGTTGCCCTGTGTCTCAGGATTATATAAGTTTAAGAATTACTCAATTTGGAGTTTAATAGAGTGAGTTATGTCAATTTAGTGCATACTGTTTATTTGGTCATTTTTCAGAGTTCCAGAATTTGCATTTCCAAATTCCAGCCCTACTTTAGGCATCTTCTAATTAGTTTCAGGTTAAGTATTCTATATGAAAATGGTTCCTTTATGTCTTAGCTTTCCAACAAGGTTAAATTTACCTCATTTGGACTTATATGCAGTGAGTTATTTTCAAATAAACAGGTCAAGTTTAGGGGCACTACTAAACTAATTACAGGACAGGTTCTAAATAGTTTTTAGAGCCCAGATTTGAACAAGTTACAATCAAAATTTGTCATTTTGTTCCAGAGAAAAGTTATTCCTTTATGTCTTAGCTTTTCAACAAATCAAGAATCATATCATTTGGAGTTTCCTAGGGTAAGTTATACCTATTTAATCTAGACTATTTAGAGTGCCCTACATCTAAGTTTCAGGTTTAGTGACTCAACTTCTAGCAATTATTTCAAGTATCTACACACAGAACTTGGGTAACTGGTCTTCATGAAATTTTTAGTATATTGTCTTATCTTTAATCTGCCATTGGTTTCATATCAATTGGAGTCTCAAGTTATGAGTATTTAACTCCACTGGACTCAAGCTGTCCAGATTCAGCACTTAATTCACAACATTAATCCACTAAATTTCCTCATCAAATCACTAATGATTCTCAATAAATACACATCAAATAATCATAATACAAGCATAATAACATTAATTAGACTTCATATAAAGAAAACCCTAATTGTATTAAACTCTAACTGAATTGGTAATAACCTTCAAGTTTAAAGTAATTATTAGCACTAACCTTGGTTTACAAGTTTCAATCACTCTTAATCAACCTTTAATCACCAACAACTTTGATTCTCCTTCTTGGTCTCCCCAAACCAAAATTCCTTCTTCCCAAATCTTCCAAAATTTCTTTGACTTCTTGCTTGCTCTCTTTAAATTAGGGTTTAATTCAAGGTTTTCTCTCAATTTTCCTTGAAAATTATGGAGGAATTTATGGGATTCAAGCTTGGAAAGAAGCTTTCTGATACACTTGTATTATATAGATATTTTTAAGCACATTTGTATAGCATTTCATAGCATTTAGATAGGTAATTTCATGCATAATCATCAAATTCATTAACTTTTATAAATTTCATCACTTTACACTGAATTCTATGTTTTCTGCTTATTTTCAGGTGTTTTGAAGGAGTTCCAAAGCATAGGAATAAAGAAGGAGGCTTGGAAAAAACTCAAGAAGCAAAGCATTGTTGCTGATACATAGTACACGGGTCATGTAAACACAACACAGACCTGTGTAATCTTCTCCCAGAAGAAAACCAAAGAAGTCAAAAAAGAAACATAGTACATAGGCCGTGTAACACGACCCATGTAACCAACAGAGATCCGTGTAAGTTTCTGCCTAGCAAAGCTCAGAGAATTCCCAAAAGAACAACAAAACACGGATCGTGTAATTAGACCCATGTAACTAGCCAGGGCCCGTATAACCTTCTGCTCCGACACAAGATTCAACCTTCTAGCTCCAAGAGTTACACTACTTAGGCCGTGTAGTGGCACATGGGCCGTATATCAGCCGACAGCCAGTTTCCTGATTAGGCTTCAGCCTCAGTTTTTACAGAGAGAATAGACTCCTGATGCCTTGGGGATTCCAAAACCTAACCCTAGAACATTCAATATAAATAGAAGCAGCAGAAAACAGAGAAAAGAGCCTGGAATTAGCATTTCCACATACATCTTCATTATTCTCTCCAAGTCGTCTTGAAGAATAGCACATCAGCATCAAAGAGGAGTCTTCAGCCAGAGTTTCGCAAGTTCAAAGCTGCAAATTCTCTTTGGTTCTTTTGTTCTATTTATCTAGGCTGCTTTTATGTTCTTTTATTTTATTTTTATTATATTTGCTAAACTCACCATGAGTGAGTAATTTCTTTATTCTAGAATTAGGAGAGTAACGCTTGTAATCATTATTATGGACAGATATTGAGTTTCATCTATTGGATTTGAGTTTTGTTCTTTGATTTAATATTCTGTAATCTTAATGCATGCTATGTGTTGGTACCCACTTAGACGTGATAGAATATACTAATTGAAGAACTTAAAGGTGAAGATTGGTATTGGAAAATCAAAGTATTAAACCTACAAATCTGACCTAGAGATAAGCTGATAACCTTTGTGGAGTTTCATAATTAATCACAGACTTAAAGGGTTTTTATTAGGACTTATCACCAACGAAAGTAGGGTTTAGCTCTAATTGAAACACACCTTAGGTGCCTTGAGAGAGGATCTAAGATATCTTAGGGTTAATTTCCATCAAAGCAACGATTATCAATCCAATGAATGAACAAAATTAAATCTATAATAAGGTTAAAGTGTGAAATCTTAATTCTGGAATTGTTTTAAATAGATTATTTCATTTTAAGTTCGTTATCCTTCTAGTCTTTAGCATTCAAAATAAATCAAATTCACTACCGCATTTTATTCGGTAGCCTAGATAGTTAAAATTGCTATGTAGTTTGATACTTGCTAATTAAATTTCTTCTGGGACGATATTCTGCTCACTACTTTATTACTTGTTAGCGATCTGTGCACTTGCGGGGTTGTAAAACTAGCAAACAATTTTTTAGCATTGTTGCTGGGGAATTTAACTTTAGTAGTATTAGGCGATAGGCAATTCAGCTGATTTAGGCATTTACATTTACTATTTAATTTTACTTGATTTGTTTTTATTCTTTTATTTTCTCTCAGGTATTTAGTTTGGTGCATGAACAGAACAAAGCCAGAAGAAGAAGTTTTGCACTTGGATCCTGAAATAGATAGGACTCTAAGAACCATCAGGAGAGAAAGGAAACGCCAAGAACAAGATTAAGGAAATCTTGAAACTCCAATCATGGCCGACAACAATAATAGGCCAAGACTCTTGAGGGACTACGGAGCTCCATCTATACAAGGATTCCAGCCCAGTGGAGGCCAGTGTTACAAGACCCACAGTGGAGGCCAATAATTTTGAACTAAAATCGATATGGCTCTAGATGATTTAACAGACCCAATTTGAAGGTTTACTTTCAGAAGATCCACACTACCACCTCCAATGCTTTCTTGCACTATGTGACACATTCAAGATGAATGGAGTCTCTGATCAAGCTATAAGACTCAGTGCATTCCCATTTTCCCTTCAAGATAGAGCAAGGAAGTGGTTACTTTCTCAACCAGCTGGAACATTCACCACTTGAGAAGACCTCTTGCAAGTTTTTCTAGCAAGGTATTTCCCACCTACAAAAACTGTAAAGTTGAGGGTTGAACTCAACACCTTTAAGGAAAAGGAAGGTGAATCACTCTATGATGCATGGGAGAGACATAAAAACTTACAGAGAGAATGTCCACACCATGGTATAGAGGATTGGCTCCTAGTTCAGAATTTCTATAATGGGCTATTGCCCTCTATAAGGAGTACAGTAGATTTAGCTGCAGAAGGTGATCTGATGGAGAAAACACTAGAACAAGCACTTGACCTTCTGGAGAGGGTCGCTTATTACAACTACGAGTGATCAAATGAAAGGGAAAATACAAGAAGAACAGTAGGGATCTTGGAAGTGGATGCCCTAAGCATGATAAATACTCAGTTTGACCAACTCACTAAAAGGCTTGATAGAATGCAAGCCAATGCTATAGGGATGAATAACCAACACTGCGACAACTGTGGAGGAGGGTGTATGACTTCAGAATGCAACAACTTCAATGAACCCTCTATGGAATAGCTTAACTATGTGAATAATGGAGGAAACTTAAACCAGAGACAGCTCAATAATCCATACTCAAACACTTATAACCCAAGATGGAGAAACCACCCTAACTTCTCATGGTCCAACTTGTAGAATCAGCCCATGAATAAGCAGTAAGGGTATAGACCACCAGCAACCCCAGGTTTTTAGAATATAGGACAAAACCTTACACAGCTACCTGCACCTCCTCAACCTCAACAGCCTAAATCAAAGTTGATGATGGAGTCCATGCTAGCAGCCCAACAATAGCAAAATAAAATGATAAAGTAGTTAGCTTCCAAAATAGACCAACTAGCCACCCATAACATGATGCTTGAAAACCAAATTGCTCAACAGGCAAGTTCTTCAAGCAAGGCTACTGGTAAATTGCCAAGTTAACTAGAGATGAACCGCAAAGAACATTGTAAGGCAATTACCTTGACGAGTAGCAGGGCATTAGAGAAGCAATAATCAGAGAGAAAATCAACTAAACAAACCTCTGATGAATCTGACAGTCAAACAGAGGAAAAAGAAAAGGAGCGGGAAGAGGAAGCAAAGAAGAAAAAGAAGCTACCAGAGCCATATCAACCTCCTCTACTTTTTCCCCAGAGGTTCCAGAAGGCTAAACTAGACCAACAATTTGGAAAGTTTTTAGAAGTTTTGAAGAAACTCTACATTAACATTCCCTTCACAAAAGCACTTTCTTAGATGCCATCCTATACTAAGTTCCTTAAAGAGATTCTTTCAAATAAAAGAAAGCTGGAAGACTACGAGACTGTTGCTCTTACAGAGGAATGCAGTGCTATACTGCAAAACAAACTGCTGCCAAAGCTGAAGGATCCAGAAAGCTTCTCTATACCTTGTCTTATTGAAAACATGAAAATAGACAAGGCTCTCTGTGATCTAGGTGCAAGTGTAAGTTTGATGTCTCTGTCAATATGTAAGAAGCTGGATGTAGAAGAGCTTAAACCCACAACAATTTCACTACAACTGGCTGATTGCTCTATCAAATATCCGGTAAGGATCCTAAAAAACATCCCCATCAAGGTGGAAAAATTCTTCATCCCAATTGATTTTATTGTCTTGGAAATGGAGGAAGATGTTCAAATTCCTATTATCCTGGGAAGGCCTTTCTTGGCAACCGCCGGAGCTATCATAGATGTTAAGAATGGGTAGTTAACTCTCAAGGTAGGTGATGAAGAAGCGAAATTCAACCTGTTTAAAGCAATGAAACACAAACTTGAACCTAATAAATGTTTAAAGGTTGACATAATTAACAAGTTAGTTGAAGAGGAATTTCACAAAGCACATCCTGAAGATCCTCTTGAAGCATGCATAGTGCACAGCCACACAACAGATAATGAGAACACAGAAATTGCAGCTTGTGCACAATCTTTAGTAGTTAATCCACCCCTACCCTTAGCTCAAGCTTTCAATGTGGAAGAGCTAAAGGAAAGCAGTCCAAGAGCAAGTCGCAAGAAGACACTAGCGCGGTAGAAGTATGGAATAAAACCTCAAGTGCTTTCAAGGTTAATGGGCAGAGATTGAAGCCATACTTCCCAGGGGATAAAATTGAAGAAGGACCTCAATAATGAAGTGGAAGAACACTCTAGCTAATGACTATAAATAAGCACCCTTTGAGAGGCAACCCAAACACTTTTATAATGCTTCTTTTGATTTTCATTACTTTCCTTTATGTTCTTTAATTTTTGAAGGCCATGTAACCTTCTACTCCGACACAAGATTCAACCTTCTAGCTCTAGTAAGTTACACAGCCTTAGGCCGTGTAGTAGCACACGAGCCGTGTATCAGCCGACAGCCAGTTTCCTAATTAGATTCCAGCCTCAGTTTTTACAGACAGAACAGACTCCTGATGCCTTGGGGATTTTAAAACCTAAACCTAGAACATTCAATATAAATAGAAGCAATAAAAAATAGAGAAGAGAGCCCGACATTAGCATTTCCACATACATCTTTATTATTCTCTCCAAGCCGTCTCGAAGAATAGCGCATCAGCATCAAAGAGGAGTCTTCAGTCGAAGTTCCACAAGTTCAAAGCTGTATATTCTCTTCGGTTCTTTTGTTCTATTTCTCTAGGCTGCTTTTATGTTTTTTTTTATTTTATTTTTATTATGTTTGCTAAACTCACCATGAGTGAGTAATTTCTTTATTCTAGAATTAGGAGAGTAATGCTTGTAATCATTATCATGGATAGATATTGAGTTTCATTTATTGGATTTGAGTTTTGTTCTTTGTTTTAATATTCTGTGTTCTTAATGCATGCTATGTATTGGTACCCACTTAGACATGATAAAAAAATACTAATTAAAGAACTGATGACCTTTATGCAGTTCCATAATTAATCACAAACCTTAAAGGGTTTTTATTAGGACTAATCAGCTCTAATTGAAATACACCTTAGGTGCCTTTAGAGAGGATCTAAGATATCTTAGGGTTAATTTCCATCAAAGCAATGATCCTCAATCCAATGAATGAACAAGATTAAATCCATAATAAGGTTAAAGTGTGAAATCTTAATTCTAGAATTGTTTTAAATAGATTGTTTCATTTTAAGTTCGTTATCCTTCTAGTCTTTAGCATTCAAAATAAATCAAATTCACTACCCCATTTTATTCGGTAGCCTAGACAGTTAAAATTGCTATGTAGTTTGGTACCTGCTAATTAAATTCCTCGTGAGATGATACTCTACTCACTACTTTATTACTTGTTAGCGATCCATGCACTTACGGGGTTGTAAAACCAGCAAACACTTTTATGGAGGGATTGGGAGAGAGAGTGGACGGCAATAAATGAAAAAAAGAAGAAGATGATGTTCTTTGTCTTCTTCCAATTGGTATTTATATTATTTGAATCCCAATTGGCAAAGTTGTAAATTTTGGGAAATGGCAAACTTGTAAATATATAAAAATCTTTAATCATTAGGTTTGACTAATTAAGTATTTATGTTTAATTTTTCCATAATCAAAATTAATTAAACTAATCCACTTCATTAACTTAATTACTCACATCTTTGGTCAATATTTGACCTTTAAATTTAATTCACCAAATTTTGCTCTTACTGGGTTTCGACTCATCTTTTCCCAGTGGAGTTACCCATCACTGGAACTTGTACTCATTTAACTGATTACACTCCACTTCTTTTATTTGTTTTTTAACCTTACTTGATCTTTATTAATTTAAATTATGACTCCTTACTTAAATTTAAGAGTAGTTCTAAACATCCTAGTCTGTCTGGACATATGTTAGTCATCGGAACAGTAGAATGTATGGACTACCTATAGTGAGGGTGTTACAGAAATCATCTCCCAAGTAGGGCTTTTGCAACTCAACAACCATATTATTCTGTGATTTTACATAGATTTCAGCTATCTGGTCATCAGTTGCAGCTAGTTCCCCCTCCAGCACCTCAATTTCTTTATTAAGTTAGCTTGCATAGATGAGTAAATTCAACTAATTATTCCTTCATCTATTAAAGTTTGCCCTCCAAATCTTTGGCTCTCTTCTCACAAGCAGCCACGATGTCAGCAAGTAAATTCATCTCTGTCTCCTGAGAACCAACCTAACCACGCAACACCTAGTTCTTCTCCTGCAAGATTTGAGTATAAGCCAATTGTTCCATCAGGAGGGACACTGAGCGAAGGGCTAGGTCATCATCGTGCTCCCCTTTTAGTTGAACCTGGTCAAGCAAAAGTGTATACTTCTTGGCAAACTAATTGCCTAATATCAAATTGTCAACCACATATTCACTAACCAAAGCTTGCTCGACCAACTCTTTATGCAATGGAAGGGGTGGAGGAGCAGTTTTAGTTCATTCAAGCTCTCAACGGAAAGTCTGGGTCCTCTGAACTGGGACACTTAAAGGTGGAGAAGAAGTTAGATCAACGCTCACCCTTTTTGGATCCAATGGAGAGGCATCTTCCACTAGACGAGCAGCCTTTTTCTTCTTACAAATTAGTCACTCAATATTGTTCACCTAGCTCCCCATATCTACAAAAAGAAAAGAATTTTAGTAAGTAAAAGTAAACTAAGAGAAAAAGTAAAAGTATTTACCCTCAAGTAGCAAGTTATTTTAATGCTCGACCGCCACGGGATCCTCAGTCACATAGGTCAATTCCCATCATCTAGTCTCAGAATCAAATAGAGCCTTTATTGATATCTTATCTCTTGAATGATGGCTTTTATTTCCCTAACAATTGCTTTTTCATTGGCGTCCAATATCAGTTTACTAAACCTTTTATTCGCTAGACAATTCCAAGATGTTTGGATCCCACCCCAGTGCTCATCGACTGTATCTTCTATAAAAAAGAATCTGTCTTTCCAGTTCTTCAACGAAGATGGAAGCCCAACAAATAATCACATCCCTTTCTGAGCATGGAAGTGCCAGTACTCCTCATTCTTCCAAACGTTAAGCTGAAAAAAAGCAGAGAAGATACGAGCAAAGGCATGCAACCTCCTCCTTTGGCACAAAGCTTGGAATCGAATTAGGGTGCATTTAAGATACAGATAGCTGGTAATACTTTAAGACTTGTACATCCAAGGGGTCGAGCAGTAAGTGCAAACTAGACATCAACTGTTCTTCATATATCTCTACTAGAACAGGGTGAAGGAATGTGCTATTAACTCGACCATTTGCTTCGAGGAGTGAGAGACAATATCATTTGGTATCTATCCCGTAGGATTTAAAGAAATCCAAAAGGTACCACCCAGACAAAGAAGACACCATCTTGGAAACCCCCTTGGCACATTCTCGCTAGATGAACCTGCTTACGCATTTGGAATCAACCAAAGAGCGCTTGGACCCACAACCTCTTAAGACTCCACCACTTCTTCTAGATTTTTAATAAATAACATTTCGTGAATACTTAAATCTTAGCTGTAGACGATAACAAATGACTGGGGAGTGGCACTCAAGTCATCAATATCACTCAAATCACTCATTTTCTTGATGAAAAATAGGAAGAAAAAGGAATAAGTTAAGGAAAAGTGCAAAAATACCTTTAACGAAGTAGCTAAAAACACTAAAAACAGGGAAGAAACACCCCTGAAAATCACAGAAAAAAGGCAAAAAAGATAAAAAGATAACGCAAGAAAGATAAAAGAGGAAGGAAAGCAAAAAATGGGTTTTTAAAGGGGAAGAAAAGGGCAATAAATGACTTCAAAGTACGAACCGACGTCTGCCGCCTTCTCACTTATTAAGGAAAATTTAAATGATGAGATATCGCCCAGGGAATGCCTGACAGCTATCCTCGAAAAGATATAAACACGATAAACGAAAAAGAATCATGCGCGAGCAATCATGCCATACCCTACTGAGCAAATAAACAACACGAACATAAATGTTTGCAAAGGCCAGAGGAGGGACTAATAATACCACCCACCCAAAATCTAAGTCAATTAGTCAAAATTGTGTCCTGTGTGGCAATCAGAATATCAGAATTATATTCAGTGTGACAATTAGAAATCGAGACAGTATTTAAATGGTCAAGAAGTCACAACCAAACAAAAAAAGACCAAACAAACCATCGTTCGCCCAACAAGGCAAACGAAAGTTATACTGAGCAGCAACCATGCCAAGCAAAGCCTAGATCTCATGGATTGAGTAGTAATTATGCTAGCAATTAAGCAAAGAGCAGATTTCATGCTAATAATCCTAGAAATTCAGTCAAAATTACCGTCATAAATGAAGCAACAACTATTTCTCTAAAAAGCCTATAAATGTCAACCAAGAGACCAGAAACAGGTATGTATACTTACTCTACAATTCTTTTCAACTAAATACTCTCTAAATATCCCCTTAATTAAAATCTCTGACTTGAGTGTTGAAGTTGCCTGCCAATAGGCTATCCACCTTACATTTTCTCTTATTGCAAGATTACGTGGTATCAAGACAAGGATCCATAGACTTCCAGTAGCATCAATATCAATTTTCTTTTTTCATTAGAAGTGAATATCATGATTTTTGTTTTCACTAAAAGTCGTATAAATTCAAAACCAATTTAATCTTTTGACATTCATCAATGAAGTCAAACCTTAGTTAAATTAATTCTAATAGATTTCATGTGAAATTAATTATTTACACCATCTTAATTATAAATTTTATTAAAATTTATAAAACATTATAATATTCTAGGAAAAAGATAAAATTTTTAAAATTTACTATATTTTCTCATTTTTTCGGTTTTACTTTGAAATTGAACTCTTCAATAGTTAAATTTTAAAAAATTCAACACTTCACAACTATTATAAATTCGTTGAGATTAATGCGTTTAAAGTGAAAACAATATCTTCTAATTGAATTCTTTGCTATTTGAAAATGAATAGTTATGGGTAACTATGGAATAATAATAATAATAATAATAATAATAATAATAATAATAATAAATAAAAGCCTTATTTGAGTTCTAGTTGAATTAATAATAATAATAATAATTTAGTAAATTATAAAATTCAGGATTGAAAATGAATTTTCTCTCTTCACAATTACTTGTTCTATAAGAAAATTAAACAGGTGTCCTTGAGCACATTAATGAGTCTTGTGATGACTGGAGAAATAATCATGGTTGAGGGGCCTCTGCAAATGTCAAGTGCAACGTCATGGACTTACCAATCTAACAATTTCAAAAAGATGAATTTTTCCAATTATTAAATTAATTCAATTATTTTTATTTATATAATATATAAATATATGAAAGAGGGAAGGTTGAGATTTTTAAAAATATTTATAATAAATTAATATTATAATAATAATAAATTAAATTAAATTAATTAATAAAAATTAAAATTAATTTTAAAATGAGTATGATTTTTTATGATATGAATCAATTAATGATTACAAATAAATTTTCAGTGAAGATGAAAATAATTAGATAATTATTAATTATTATATTTTTATCATTCTGTTAATTAATCATTTTTTTAATTTTAAAATTAATTATAAATAATAAATAATTAAATTTAATTAATTAATAAAAATTAAAATTGAGTATGATTTTCTACAATATGCATCAATGAATGGCGATCATTCTCCATAATACATCAATTAATGGCCATAAATAAATCTTCAGTGAAGATAAAAATAATTAGATAATTATCAATACAAAATAATTATCTAATTATTTTTATCTTCAGTGAAGATAAAAATAATTAGATAATTATCAATCATTGTATTTTCATCATTCCATTGATTAGCCACTTCTTAAATTTTAAAATTGATTATAATAATAAATAATTTAATTTAATTAATTAATAAAAATTAAAATTAATTTTAAAATGAGTATGATTCTCCATGATATGCATCAATCGATTGCTGCAAATAAATCCCCAATGAAAATAAAAATAATTAGATAATTATCAATCATTGTATTTTCATCACTCCGTTAATTAGCCACTTTTTAAATTTTAAAATTAATTATAATAATAAATAATTAAATTTAATTAATTAATAAAAATTAAAATTAATTTTAAAATGAGTATGATTCTCCATGATATACATCAATCAATAGCTACAAATAAATCCCCAATAAAAATAAAAATAATTAAATAATTATTAATCATTATATTTCATCACCCCTTAATTAGCCGCTTTTTAAATTTCAAGCTCTTAACCGATCCAAACTCCAAAACTTGCTTCCTTCAAGGTTAAAATATAAGGCAAATCCAAATCCCATATGGATTAGTTTCCCATCATTGCTGTAAATTGAACTACTGCTAGCTATCCAACTGATCTTCTCCGCTACTCTCCCTCTCTCTCTGTCTCTCTCTCCTTAAACCCAATTTCCTGTTGTGCTCGCTCATCAACCCTAAGTTTAATTCTTTGTAAGTCTCAGATTGTACGATCATCAACCATGCCATCGCCAAGAACTTTTGCAAGGAAAATCGGTTCAGCACTCGTCAAGATGTTAGGCACAAGCAAGTCATCGTCTTCGTACGAGCTGCTCTCCAGGACCGACAATGGGAATAGAACCCCACTTCGAGCTCGAAGAGGCTATATTGCCATGTACGTGGGTGAAGAGGCCAAAAGATACGAAGTTCCAGTGGAGAATCTGAGGTTTCCTCCATTGCAAGAATTGATCAAGCAGTCTCGGGACTATGACCTCGAATCCAAGATTGATGGGCCAATTTTGCTTGCTTGTTGCACTACTAACATGTTCGACCAACTATTGAAGAGTGCGAAGAAGAATCAGAGAAAAACTATGCGCCACTAAGGATATTTTCCTCCTTTTTTTGGATTTTCAATTAATTTTTGGAGTTCCTTTTTCATTAGAATAATTTTGTTTTTCTTCAGACTTCAAGATTGTTGTTAACTCTAAATTCTCAACACTGTTACCAATATGTACCATTAATGTATGTAAGGATTCATTTGATATTCTTTAATACAATTGATTTTTGTTGTCCTACAAAAATGGCTAGCGAAAAGACAACCTGTATCATGTAAACCAACATTCTATGAATGATAATAATATATTATAATTCAAAGCACTGCAATTTTCTGTATCTGTCCACAACCATGTTCTAGGATATATATATATATCTTTTTCTTCTTAATCATCTTTTGAAGCAGAACTATGAATAGAAACAACATGACATTTGTAAAATTTAAGCTCTTCCACTACTCGTTTACTATTATTGTAGAATTTAAGTTATAAATAATATTTGCTGGAAAAAAGGAATTAATTTCTGGTAATTTCATATATCCGTGCATGGAAATGCTCATATGTCATATCAAACTGTGGGAAGGTTAAGCAGTTGACATGCACTAGCCTTGGACATATCAATTGCAAACCTCAAAGTACCAACTGTTAGTGTTAGAACTTTGTTTTTTTGTCTTTAAAGCCATATCAGGATTAGTAAATTACCCTCCTTTTCTAGTCACCATTGGGTGTGTTGGGTACAAATTTAGCTGAAAAGCATGTTACCGTTATAAACTTGCTAAATAAATTTAAATGTTGCTGTCATTTTGATTGAGTTTATTTGTTATTTCTTCTGCTAGTATGTAGGAGTAGTGGACAATAAAAGTGGAGCTGAAATACCCATGTAGAAACTATTTTTTAGCATAATAATTACTGATTTTTCTGTAACAAACTCCCTCTACAGACTATAAAGAGGGGAGTAATTTAGAGGTTTGAAATATAAAAAAGTCTAATAACAAAAATAGCAAAAAAGTTTTTTTTTCCTCTATCTGCTGTTGTTTGATTTCTGTTTTTGCTGTTTTAGTTCTAATATTTGGTATCAGAGCCTTAAGATCAAGGCCCAAAATGTCTCATATTGAATTAGAGAGAGCTAAAAGAGAGAGAGAGTTAAAAGAAAAAGAGGAAGCCTCAAAGATAGAAAGTTCTATCACAAAGATAGAACCTTGTTCCCCGAGAAAGAAAGTTCGATGTCGTTAAAATATCCTATCTTGACAAAAAGTAATTATGCAGCATGGGCTATAAAGATGGAGGTTTTTATGATGGCTCAAGGAGTATGGGATGCTATTGAGTCACCTGATCCAATTGATAGCCGCAGAGACAAAATGGCATTGGCTGCCATTTACCAAGGTATAGGGGAAGATACCTTGCTTCAGTTGGGTGCAAAGAAGACCGCCAAGGAAGCATGGAATATGCTAAAAATGATGAACCAGGGGGCTGACAAGGTTAAAGAGGTACGATCTCAAACGCTTTGGAGAGAGTTCGAAGCATTGAGAATGGGGGATTCCGAAAATGTTGATGATTTCTCAGGAAAGCTTACAATCATTGTCAACAAATTAAGGAATCTTGGAAATACTGTAGAAGAAGAAAGGGTAGTGAAAAAATTGTTGAGATCGGGCCTCATCCAAGTTCCTACAGATCGTATCCGCCATAGAAGAATTCAGTGACCTAACCACCAAATCTGTTGAGGAGGTGATAGGTTCACTAAAAGCCCATGAAGAACGCTTACTTAGCTGTGGTGGGAAGTCGGACGAAACACTCCTTCTCACTAGAGCTGAGTGGAAAGCGAGAGAGGAGGCTACAAAGAACAAGAAAGCTTCTGCTAATTCAAGAGGAGGAAGAAGCGGAGGACGCGGAGGACGCGGTCGTGGTAGAGGAAGACACTGTGGTGAATCAAGCCGAGGCGGTGATGATGAGTCGAAACCACAAAAGAAGAAATTCGACAAATCAAAAATTAAATGTTACGGCTGCGGAAAGATGGGACACTTTGCATCGAAGTGCTTGTCAAAAGAGAAGGATGAACAAGCCAATTTGACAGAAACTGAAGAGGTAGAACCGGCTCTTTTATTAATTGAGAATTGCGAGCTGAATGTTTCGAAGGAAGAAATTTACATTGAAGAACCTTCTTTGTTAATGATTGAAACCTGTGAAGTTCTCAAGGGAAGTATATGTAGTCGCAACAGGAGGAAGTCTTATGAAGGAAGCGGGTGGTACTCGACATCGAGCCAGAATCACATGGCAGTGATATAAATTATTTTTCTGAAATTGATCAGTCAATTTTTGGTAAAGTAAAATTCGGTGATGAGTCTGTAATTAATATACATGGGTTAGGCTCAGTGTTATTCCAATGCAAAAATGGAGAACACTTAACACTAACAAATGTATATTATATACCAAAATTGAAAAGCAATATCATCAGCCTAGGACAAATCGATGAAAATGGCGGACGTGTGATTATTGAAGGAGGAATTTTGAGGGTGTATGATGATCTAAATCGGCTCACAATCAAGGTGAAGACACAACCTAACAGATTGTTTGTTGCAAAGCTCCAGGTTGCCGAGAAAGTATGTTTAATGACACATATGTCAGATCAGAATTGGCTATGGCATGCAAGATGTGGGCATCTGAATTTCCAAGCATTGATGAGAATGTCAAAACAAAGAATGGTGGAGGGACAGCCAGAAATTACACAAACTAATCAGGTGTGTGATGGTTGTGTAGTGGGAAAACAACACAGACTGCCATTCCCACATACTGCAACATTTAGAGCAGAGGAACAGCTTGCATTGATTCATGGAGATCTCTGCGGTCCGATTTCACCAACAACACCAGGAGGTAACAAATACTTTATGCTCTTGGTTGATGATTATTCACGTTTTATGTGGATTTTTCTATTAAAGTGGAAAGGTGAGGCATTTGAAGTTTTCAAACGGTTCAAGAAATTGGCCAAATCTGAAAGTGGAAAAAGATTAAAGTGCTTCAGAACAGATCGCGGGGGTGAATTTAATTCATCTGAGTTCAAGAAGTACTGCGAAGAGGAAGGTGTGAAGAGACATCTCATGGCACCATTCTCCCCACAACAGAATGGCATCGTGGAGAGAAGGAATCAGACTGTTCTTGAGATGGCGAGATGCATAATGAAAAGTAAATCAGTACCTGCAGATTTCTGGGGTGAGGCTGTTAAAACTTCAGTTTATGTGTTAAACAGGTGTCTGACAAAAAGTGTAGAGGGGATGACACCATATCAAGCTTGGTGTAAAAAGATTCCAAATATACACCATCTTCGTGTATTTGGGTGTCTTTCTCACATCAAGGTAACATCACCTCATCTCACCAAACTTGAAGACAGGAGTGTAAAAGGAGTGATGATTGGATATGAGGAAGGATCAAAAGCCTACCGTCTCTATGATCCAGTTAAAAAGAAACTAATAATAAGTAGAGATGTCATTTTCGAAGAAGAAAAGAGCTGGCCATGGCAGTCCGAAAAGAAAGAAGAGGAGCTGGAAAATGTCGATATTTTCACTGTAAAATTAAGAGATGCAGGGGGTGCTACAACTGTATCGGAGGAGGGGTAAGTGTCACCTAAATCCACGGCACAAATCTCTCCTACCAGTACATCAGAATCAGAGTCAGATTCAAACTCTACCAACTCCACTCCACCTCAAAAATTCAGATCATTGCAGGAAATCTACAATGAAACCAGAGAAGTCGAAGCAGAGATTGGGTTGTGTTTCTTGTCGATGGAGGAGCCAACACAATTTGAGGAAGCAAATCGCAATCAAAATTGGCGACAAGCAATGGAGATGGAGATTGAGTCAATTCAGAAGAATGAAACTTGGGAGCTTGCCGATTTGCCTAAGAATCACAAAGCTGTAGGGCTCAAATGGATTTATAAACTGAAGAAAGATCCAAATGGAAAGATAATCAAGCATAAAGCCTGACTTGTAGCAAAGGCCTATGTGCAGAAATATGGAGTCGATTACAAAGAGGTGTTTGCTCCAGTTGCGAGGATTGAGACGGTAAGAACAATTCTTGCATATGCAGCACAAAGGCAATGGAAAGTTCATCATATGGACGTCAAAACAGCATTTCTAAATGGTGAACTTGAAGAGGTGGTGTACGTCTTTGCACCAAGGATTTATTGACAAGAATCATCCGCAGAAGGTGCTTAGATCAGATAAGGCCTTGTATGGCCTAAAGCAGGCCCCAAGAGCATGGAATGCCAAGCTGGACCGAAGTCTCATATCACTAAATTTCAGAAAATGCCCATTCGAGCATGCGTTCTACATGAAGGAAACAGAAAATGATGTTACTGTGGTGGGAGTATACGTAGATGATCTTATCCTCACAGGATCAAGTGAAACTTTAATTGATAAATTCAAGCATGAAATGAAGAAGGTGTTCGAGATGAGCGACTTGGGACTCCTAAGTTACTACTTGGGAATCGAGGTGAAACAAAACTCAGAATCTATAACTTTATGCCAATCAAGTTATGCCAACAAGATTCTTGAGAAAGCAGGGATGTCGGATTGCAATAGCTGTCGTATACCCATGGATCCAAGATGCAAACTGAGTAAGCATGATGAGGAACCACCAGTTGATGCTACAACATACAGGAGCATTATTGGAAGTCTGTGATATCTGGTGAATACCCGTCCTGATCTAGCCTATTCAGTTGGGGTGGTTAGCCGATACATGGAGTCTCCAACGACATCACATATGAATGCTGTTAAGCAGATTCTTAGATATGTGAAAGGAACTCTTGATCTTGGAATTGTGTACAAGAAGAATCAAGAGTGTGAGGCGCTAATTGGGTATAGTGACAATGATCTTGGAGGAGATACAGATGACAGGAAGAGCACAACTGGAATTTTATTTTTCCTTGGTGAAAGTCCAATCACTTGGGTTTCACAAAAACAGAGAATTGTTGCACTTTCACATGCGGCCGAGTACATTGCAAAGAACAGAGGTACATGTCAAGGAATATGGCTTACAAAGATAATTGCAAGTTTAAGAGGCAATAATCAAGTCGACCTATTCTAAAGATAGACAACAAGTCAACAATCTCGTTAGCCAACAATCCAAAGACATCATGAAAGAAGTAAACATATCGACACAAGGTTCCACTTCATTCGTGATGTCAGAAAAATGGAGATGTCAAGATAGATTACACGAGCAATGTATACAGTGGTAGATATTCTGACTAAACCGTTGGGAAGATAGAGATTTCTAGAGCTAAGGGACAAGATAGGAGTCAAGCAAGTTTAAGGGGGTGATTGTTACCGTTATAAACTTGCTGAATAAATTTAAATGTTGCTGTCATTTTGATTGAGTTTATTTGTTATTTCTTCTGCTAGTATGTAGGAGTAGTGGACAATAAAAGTGGAACTGAAACAGTCCATGTAGAAACTATTTTTTAGCATAATAATTGCTGATTTTTCTGTAATAAACTCCCTCTACAGACTATAAAGAGGGGAGTAATTTAGAGGTTTGAAATATAAAAAAGTCTAATAACAAAAATAGCAAAAAAGTTTTTTTTTCCTCTATCTGCTGTTGTTTGATTTCTGTTTTTACTGTTTTAGTTCTAATAAAGCATTATGATTTTGAACTAGTTTTGAGTTATCAGTTAATTTGTGCTCCAGTTGCAGTGCTATATTGCATATTGTGAGCTTTGAAAATGGCATCATATGGAACTTCATTATGATGCACAGAAAGGGCTAAGGAGTGATAAGTTTCTGAGGAAGGACATAGAGCTGTTTGAGTAGGAGAAATGAACATAAAGAGGACTGCTGGCAAGTCCTAAAGGGATTGATCTCGCGAGAGAAACAATGGTAACAATGGCAACAGGAACGAAACTTAATTAGTATTGCAACACCTTGGGCATAATAATTATGGTTATTGTAAGATTTCCAAGCCAATGGAGATGATACATGAATGTTAGTTTTCACTTGGAAGGAACTGCTTGGAAAAGGTGATGTCCATTAGTGCACAGGTCATCAGAAAAGTTTCATTACTCAGAGTTCTCAACAATATACTAATTCTCTAACGAATCTTCATTTTCTAGGCAACCAGTGTGATGCTACATTCAGATGCGTAACTAAAGTTTTTTTTTTTTTTTTTTTTCCTTCTCTTGTCCAATGTTGGTCTACATTTCATGTTTTTATTGAGGCATGTGATACTATTGCTTCAAACTCCAAAATTTTGTAAAGTTCCAAGAATTTAGTTTATGTAGTATTTTGTTTGAATTTAAATTCTAAAATCTCGTTTCAAAAGTAGATACGATATGTCTAAACTTGAAAGACTAATCTTCTAAATAAGGTGCTCTATTCCTCTCTTAGTTGATTTGGTAGAAATAATGTGATATTTTGCTGTATAAATAGCTATTTATTGTTAAAAGCACATGAGAAAGAAAAGCAAGAAATCAATCTAAGTTTTAATAGAAATCTCTTATTTTTCTTAGTTTTTTTTTTCTTCTTTTCAACATGACAAATGGTATTAGAGCCTTATTCATCTGAATGGACAAATCAGAGTTTGTTCTTGTTAAAGAAACACAGCTGAAAATTCCTCACTTCTAGCACCATGTATTCAAAGGGAAGAACTACAACTTTTGGTGTATCAAAATGAAAGCTTTTCTTATGGCATATGATCTATGGGAAACAATTGAGAAGGGTTATGAACCAACATCACTTCCAAACAATCCTACTATTGCTAAGAAGAAGAAACTGAGGGAAGATAAACAAAAAATTTCAAAGCACTCTCATTTCTCCATTAGTAATAGTTGATTCAATATTTCCAAGAATTATGGAATTAAGAAAAGCAAAATCAGCCTGGGATACTTTTCAGGAGGAGTTTCAAGGTTTATAAAAGGTAAGGGCTGTTAAGTTGTTAAATTTAAGAAGGGAGTTTCAGGCATTGAAGATGAATGAAAAAGAGATTATTAAAGATTGTGTTTTCAAGCTAATTAAGGTTGTTAATGAAATGAAAATTTATGAGGAGAATATTTCAAGTCAGATGATTGTCAATAAGGTATTAATAAGTATACAAGACAAATTTGAGCCAAGAATTGCAGCAATTGAGGAACCAAAAAATCTAAGCAAGCTATCTATCAATGAACTCATTGTGATTATGGATAAAGTATTAGTGAATATACCAGACAAATTTAAGCCAAGAATTGCAATAATTGAGGAATCAAAAAATCTAAGCAAGCTATCTATCAATAAACTCATTGGATCTTTTCAAGCTTAAGAGCAAATATTCAATATCAAATCTAAAAATCCTACTGAATGTGCATTTCAAGCACGGCACAACTTCAAAAACTCATCCTCTAAAGGAAGCAAGTTCCGGCCAAGAAATTATCCCCCATGTGGCATATGTAAGAAGACCAATAATGAAGAAAATGATTGCCAATACAATGGAAAGCCACAATGCTTCAGTTGTAAAAGATTTGGGCATTTGCAAAAAGATTAAAAAAAATGTAGATTCAAGGAAAAGAACACATCAAGCACATCACATGTAGCACAAGAAGAAGAGGAATTTCTGTTTAGAGGAAAAAAAAATTCATTAGTTAGAAGTGCACCAAAAAAACAGAAAAATGATGAGAAATGCACCAAAAAATCAAAGCAATGGTGAGATGTACCCCAAAGATGAATGAAAAATGTTGGAGAGAAGTGCTCCACGAAATAATTGGAGAGGTGCTCCAAAGATAGCCAATTAAAACAAAAATTGGAGAGATGATGCTCCAAGAATACTTAATTTGGAGTCTTCAGGAAAAGTGTCAAGGAGTGTTAAAGTTGTCATACTATTGCTTCAAACTCCAAATTCTCTATAGGTTCTAAGAATTTAGTTTATGTATTTTGTTTGTACTTAAATCCCGAAATCTAGTTGTAAAAGTAGATATGATATGTCTAAACTTGTAAGACTAAGCAAGGTTCTCCATTCCTCTCTTAGTTTATTAAGTAGAAATTATGTGATGTTTTACTCTATAAATAGTCATGTGTAGCTGAAAGTATAAAAAAGAAAAGCAAGAAATCAATCTAAGTTTTATATTGCATAAATCTCTCTTTTTTTTTTTTTTTAGTTTTTCTTCCTTCAAACTCAATTTTACCATATGTATTAAGTGCTTAAGTGAATTAGAAGTGATTGAAGTAGGCTGCCAATGGTAAACAAGCTGTGATTTTCTTTAGTTCTGTTCTAATTGATGGATTGTGGTTGCATGTGAATAAGCCTTCATAGATTGAACCATGTATTATAAAACTTAAGCTAATGTTCATAATTTTAAAATTCGACAAAAGGATATGATTGGTTTTAAGCTCAGCTATTTTCTCATATTGCATTTTGGAAACTTGTTAATTATATCTTATAAAAGTATAACTTAGTTTTAAAATTATTTGCAAACCCTTCCAGCATTGCTTACCTTCTTGCAAAGCATAATCAAGAAACAATGGGATATACAGGGATAAAATCCATAAGAGTGCTTGCTCTCCTCAGCGTCGATATTTCAAGGATTCTGAATTATGCCACAATAGAACCTTGTTCTAATGAGTTTGAACATGGCTTGGAATGCCCTAGCTATCCCATGGCCTCATAAAATCATACTCGATTCGTTTACAAGAAAACACGCCATTAGCAAAGATAATAATTTAATTTAAAGATGCTTATTAGTGCCCCTATTTACTGAAATTTGTTTAAGCATTGACATTTTTATTGTTAAATGTGTCGTGCCCCCTCAATTTTATGATACAAAACATTTTTGTCGATAATATTAACTATGCTTTATAAGTTGATTGCTAATTTTGGCAATATCTATCTATTTCTTGATTCTTTTCACCTGGGATTGAAAATTAGTTTAATTGCTTCCTAACTGCAGTTGATTTTGCTATAATTTATTTCGATTTCAAAAAATATTTTTCTAGCTACAACCATGTGTTTGAAGAGAATAGTTATTGATGTACTTTCAATTTCCTAACAACTTTAAGAAATAACTGTGTTAAAGAGTAAGGGCATTAAAAGAGCAAAGTTGAACATTGTGAATATCATATTTTCTTTTACTTTTTATTAGAAGTGAATATCATTATTTTTATTTTTATTAAAAGCTTTATAAAATTAAAATCAATTTAATCATGTAATATTCATCAATGAAGTAGAATCTTAATTAATAAGAGAGAGTGAGTCGTATTTACCAATTAAATTAATCTTAATAGATTTCATGTGAAATTAATTATTTACGCCTTCTTAATTATAAATTTTATTAAAATTTATATAACATTATATATTCTAGGAAATAGATAAAATTTTTAAAAATTACTATATTTTCACAATTGTTTGCTTTTACTTTTAAATTAAACTCTTCAATACTTAAATTTTAAGAAATCCAACACTTATGAATAGTTATGGGTAATAATAATAATAATAATAATAATAATAATAATAATATAAAAAATTAGAAAAAATACAGGGATTAAAAATGATTTTTCTCTCTTCATAATTACTTGTTCTATAAGAAAATTAAGGAGGTGTCTTTGAGCCCATTTATTATAGTCTTGTGATGCTTGGAGAGATAATTATAGCCTGTAAAGCCCAACATCATGGACTTGTCAATCTAACAATTTCAAAAGATGAATTTTTCCAATTATTTTTCAAATTAAATTAATTATTTTTATTTTTTTAATATTGTATTACAATAATATTAGTGCAAATCAAAGGTAGATATTCATATTGAAGGGAATCCCAGAAAAGTATTGAAAACTATGCTTCGATTGGAGAGAGATTCATATTTAAGGGAACGTTATTTCAGTCATTACTCTGGCAATATCCTCCTTTGCTCAAATAGATTAACATTTTCATTCCTAATTTTCATAACAAAATTTTTCTTCGATTTATGATTATATTGAAATAAAAAAAATTATAAATAATTAATTTTATTTATAAAAAATATAATATGTTAATTTATATTAATAAGGTAATTGAGTAAGAGTTATAAAATAAATGCATTATCAACTGATCAATGTTATATTTACTGAATAAAAAATTAAACTTCTAAATGTTAAGAATATTTTTAAGGAAAATTTATTATTTAATTTTTTAATTTAATAAAACTAATTAGTTATCATTTATTTTAAAAAATATATTAATTAATTTTTATATTTTTATTTCATTAATTTTTTAACATCTCTAACCATTTTAATCATAAATTTAAATTTCAATTAGTATTTAATTTAAAAAAACAATTATACAATCCTTTTATTTTTTAAATCTTAAATTATTTAATTTTTACAATATTAATTTCTTCCGCCTTTAAATATATTGACTATTTAAACTGAAAAAAAAATTAACAGATAAATAATATAAAAATACAAAAAAACTAACTTTTATTTTTAAAATAAAATATTAAATAATTAATTTTATTAAAATAAAATAATTAAATAATAATTTATCTTATGTTAAATTAAAAGAGATTATTAATTTCTCAGTGCACATGTATCATTGTGGGAGGTGACTAATCACCTTAAGACTCAAGACAATGGAATAGCAACAGGTGTGTACTCTGCGACAGAGAGACACCACAATATTCAGCGCATTCGCCAAAATGGAAATAGAGAATATGGAGGATATTGCTTCCTTTTTTTTATTTGATAATAAAAGCATTTTAAGGCTCAACTTACCCTTTTTCTCAAATCCGAAGACTTTCTTTCATGGTGATACCTTCAGAAAAATTTTATCGCCAACTTTATACTCAATATCTTTCCTCTTTAAATCTACATAAAACTTCTATCTATCTGAGGTGGATTTCAAACTATCCTTGATGAGTTTTACTTTCTTCTCAATTTCTCTCACCAATTCAGCATCTATCAATTTATTCTCACCAAATTTAGTCCAACACAGAGGTGCTCTACATTTCCTTCCATACAAAACCTTATATGGTGCCATCTTTATGCTTGATTGATAACTATTATTGTAGACAAATTCCACTAAGAGAAGACATCTATCCCAACTCCCTTTAAAATCAATAACACAACTTTTCAATATATCCTCTAGCACCTATATCACTCTTTTGGATTGTCCATCTGTTTGAGGGTGAAAAGCAATACTGAAATGTAACTGAGTACCTAAAGCTTCTTGCAACTTCTTCTAGATTTGCGAGGTAAACCACGGATCTCTGTCATAAATGATCAATGTGGGCACTCCATGCAACCGAACTATCTCATTTATGTATAACTCAGTCAATCTTTCCAATTGAGTAGTCAGTCTTCACAGATAGAAAATGGGCAAATTTAGTCAATCTATCAACTATTATCCATTCAGCATCATGCTTCTTCTGTGTAAGAGGAAGACCAATAACAAAATCTATGGTAATGCGATCCCATTTCCACTCTGGTATTGATATTGGTTGCAGCAATCTTGATGGAACCTAATGCTCTGCCTTTACTTGTTGATATATCAAGCATTCAGTCACATACTCTGCAGTGTCTTTCTTCATGCTAGGCCACCAATAATAATTCTTCAAATCTTGATACATCTTTGTACTCCTTGGATGCATAGTATGAAAGCTACCGTGTGCTTCTTTAAGAATGCTCTTCTTAATTTCCTCATCAGCAGGTATGCATATTCTTCCTTTATAATATAAATATCCTTCTCCCTTGATCTCATATTCATACTCCTTCCCCTCTTGAATTTGCCTTACGATGGTTGCCAACTTCTCATCTTGCTTTTGGGCCTCTTGCACTCACTGTAACAAACTAGGCTTCGCTTGTAACTCATTTATAATGGCTCCATCTTGTGCTAGAGTTAATTGAGCATTCAAAGATCTTAAGGCCGTTATGGACTTCCTGCTTAGAGCATATGCTATTACATTCGCCTTCCTGGGGAGGTAATTAATGATATAATCAGAGTCCTTTAGGAACTCTATCCACCTCCTCTGTCTCAGATTAAGCTCCTTTTGAGTTGGCAAGTATTTGAGACTCTTGTGATCTATGTATATATAACACTTCTCACCATAGAAATAATGCCTTCATATTTTCAATGCAAACACAATTGCTGCTAGTTCTAAATCATGTGTGGGGTAGTTCTTCTCATATGGCTTAAGTTGCTTAGAAGCATAAGCAACTACCTTCCCCTCCTGCATTAATACACACCTTAATCCATTCTGAGAGGCATCACTATAAATCATAAAATCTCTCCTCGACAAGGGTTGGATAAAGATAGGTGCCTCTGTAAGCATCGCTTTCAGGATTTTAAAGTTTGCTTAACATTTATCATCCCACTCAAATTTAACATTCTTATGCAATAGTTTAGTCAATAGCAATGCTATGAGAGAGAATCCCTTTACAAATCTCCTATAAAATCCAGCCAACACCAAGAAACTTCTAATTTCTGTAACAGTGTTTGATGATCTCCAATCCACAATAGCCTGTATCTTTTTGAGATCCATCGTAACCCCATCAGCTGACACAATGTAGCCCAGAAAAGAAATCTCATGCAGCCAAAACTCACATTTAGACAATTTAGCATATAGCTGCTTCTTCCTCAAAACCTATAGTACAATCTTTAAATGCTCTTTATGCTCTTTTCGATCTTTAGAGTACACCAGTATATCATCAATAAAGACCACCACAAACAAATCTAAATAAGGATGGAAGATATGGTTCATCAGGTCCATGAATGCTGCTGGTGCATTGGTTATCCCAAACGGCATAATCCAAAACTCGTAATGCCCATACCGGGTTCTGAATGCAATTTTAGGCACATCAGACTCTTTTACCCTTAGCTGATGTTATCCCGATCTAAGGTCTATCTTGGTGAAAACACTTGCTCTCTTCAGCTGATCAAATAAATCATCAATCCTAGGTAAAGTATATCTATTCTTTACAATCACCTTATTCAACTATTTGTAATCTACACACAGTTTGAGTGTCCCATCCTTCTTCTTTACAAATAATACTAATGCTCCCCATGGTGACACACTAGGGCGTATAAACCCTTTATCCAGCAACTCCTTCATTTGGATTTTAACTCCTTTAATTCTGTGAGTGTCATCCTCTAAAGAGCAATGGATACTAGTGCTGTATCAGGCATAACCTCTATACCAAATTCCACTTCCCTCTCTGGTGGCAAACCAGGCAACTCTTCAAGGAAGACATCCAGAAAATCACATACAATAGGTATGTCATTAAGGTCAGGCCCAGCCTTTCTAATATCAACCACGTATGCCAAGTAGGCTTCACAAAATAAATCTTCTTACAGTAGTGGCTCATATGACATTAGATAGATAATCCATCCTTTCTCCCACAACAGTGATCTCCTCATTATCAGGAGTCTTCAATGTGATTCTCTCTAAATAGCAATCCACCATAACTTGGTGGCATGACAACTAGTCAATCCCCAAAATTACATCAAACTCATAAAAAGGTAGCTCAATAAGGACTATCAAAAACTCATACTCCTGAATCCTCAAGGGACAACCCCTATAGACCTTGTTCACTATCACACTATGGCTTAAAGGGTTAGTAACTAGGATGTCCTACTTAATAGTTTCAACCTTTAAACCCCTCTCTACTGGAATGATAGTGCATATGTAAGAATGAGTTGAGCCTGGGTCTATCAATGCATGCACTACGGAGTCAAAGAGAGAGAATATACCAACTATAACATCAAGTGCATCCTACTCCTCTCTGGCCCAAATGGCATATGCACGTGCTAGCACTCGTGTATCTAACCTCTCCATTGTCTCAGATGCAGGCTTCATAGTGCCCCCTACTGCCTTAGATCTCTCGGGCTTCGTACCCCTCTAAGCAGTAGGAGCCGATCTCTTTTTCTGCGCTGGTGGAATAGTCCTCCTAGGACAGTCCCTCTAGAAGTGGTATGTGGCCCCATATCTATAGGAAGCTCTAGTCAATCCTCAACATTCACCTCTATACCTCATCCCACAATGTGTGCACGCTGCTGGGGCGGGACCTCTTACTGTTGGTCCTAGTGTGCTAGCCACTGATACTACTGGTTAGCCTCTATTAAATGTGGACCCGAACCCGTCCCTGTCTCTAAATCAATGCCTGACTAGACTGCCCCATGAACCTCTTACTGGCTATGAATGTGGAGCTAGACTGGCCAAAGCCTCTCTTCTATTGTTCACCCTTCCTCCTTTGTGCAATAGCTCGAACTCTTTCCACATTCATAGTTGCTGCCACAAGCTGGGTGAAATCAGTATGCTACAGTGCCATGATATGAAGTTGGATACTGTCATTGAGGCCTTCCTCAAACCTCCTGCATCTCTCTGCCTCTACAGGAACAATCTCCATGGCATACTTACTTAGCTGAATAAATTTCTACTCATATTCCGCTACTGTCATCTGGCTCTGCCACAAAGCAATAAACTCTTTCCTCCTATCCTCCAAATAAATACAGTTGATATACTTCTTTCGAAACTCTGCCAGAAAGAATTCCCATGTCACCACATCTGGCTGCCCTACCTTGGTTACTGTGTTCCACCAATGGTAGGCATCCTTCTATAGTAGTGTGACTGCACACTCCAAACTTTACTCTTATGTGCAATGCAGCTGCTAGAGAACACTCTCGGTCCTCTCCAGCCAATATTTGGCAACAGCTGGGTCATCCTTCCTCTTTCCTCTAAAGTCCACAGTCCCATACTTTCGGAGCTTTTTCAATGGTGATTTCTATGTGGGCTGTGTCTAAACTCCCGTCACTTGCATAAGTAGATCAGCCATCTGCTGAAATAACTACTGCTGAGGTTCTGTAGGCTACTGGTGCTACAGAATATCTCGCACCTCTTACATTGCTGCTCTTTGGGGCAAGACTCCCCGCTTCTCTTTAATAGCTCGAGTAGTATTGGAGTCCATTCTACTAACTTATAATTGACAGGAGAATAGATTTGTACTAGTGTCACCTCAACTCTTAATGATTATAATGCATAACGTGCACTCTATGTCCTTCTATTAATCTAGGCCTAGGAATGCCTAAACCATGCTCTAGGAATGCATAAACCTTGCTTTGATACCACTAAATGTAACACCCTCATACCCAGTCTACAGTGTAGCCAAGTAAAGGAATGCCACATCCTGTCAAAGCACTTAATCTCATTTTGTTTCATTTAAATTCAATTTAATTTCGTCATGATTTAATTAAGCAACTTTTTGAATGGAAACTGCCAGAGTTTCCCCTGTATTTTCAACATTTGACCTGTTAAAGAATTGACCTACTCAAATCATATATATTGGAAAGTATCAAGTATTTATCAATTTCAGCAACACAATTCAGATTTCTCATCTATTCACATCCATGTCTATACATAACTTTTCTTCATTTCATTGATTTACAAATATGTACACATTTATCATACAATCCAAAAAAATTAGTTACATCTTTGCTTATCCACAATGTACATAGTCATGCACTACTGTGGGCCAAAAATCTATACCAAAATGATGTGTTGAGGTAATGAAGACTACTACTGTAGATCCAATCACAATTCCTGTCCAAATCTACTGGATCTTATTTTCTGAACCTGCGTGAGGAGAAACCATCGTGCTAAGCATTTCTGCTTAATGGTGCACTAACATAATGAAAATACCATATGCAAAACAAAAATAATTTCATACTTGTATGAAGTAAGGAAATACTTATTTAAAAATTCATAAATCACTTTAAGAAGAATGTAGAGTTTATAACATCAAATCTTTGTAGTAATTTTACAATATTTTTATCATATTTTATTTGGAATTGTTGTCTTTATATTCACAACTAGGAGCTTGCTCTAGTACTTGTAGTAACCTATGACAGACGGCATATAGATTGGATAGTGAGACTCATGATACTGACCACTCAATGGCTTTGGCCAATTTAGCACAGGCTTTCATTTTTGGTACTGACCAGTCAGTGGCTCTGACCAATATAACATTGATTTTCATTCTCGGTAATGACCACTCAATGGCTCTAATTGGTATAACATTGATTTTCATTTTTAGTACTGACTACTCGGTGGCTCTGATCGTTAATATACCCACTTAACCAATCCTATGCCCATTATCTAGGCTCACTTGGCTCATCTTTCGTAATTTCTAGATTTGGTACCTTAAATTCTTTAATAGATTTGGTCAAGGTGCGGTAGAAATTAGGCCATACTTTCTTCATAAGAATTATAGCTCTATGTCTTATGTTTACTTTGGCTTTTGAATCATTCAATTTGCATTTGCGTAGCTTGAGTTATGGCCATTTTTCCAAAACTATTCAGGTGACCCAATCTCAAGTTTTCAGGTCACTTCCAGAATCCAGGCAGATTTCTAGACTCACTTTGTCAAGAAAATTTGTATAGGTTATAGTCATAATTTAGCCTTATCATCTTCATATAAATTGTCCCCCTGTGTCTCAGGATTATATAAGTTTAAGAATTACTCAATTTGGAGTTTAATAGAGTGAGTTATGTCAATTTAGTGCATACTGTTCATTTGGTTATTTTTCAGAGTTCCAGAATTTGCATTTCTGAATTCCAGCCCTACTATAGGCATCTTCTAATTAGTTTCAGGTCAAGTATTCTATATGAAAATGGTTCCTTTATGTCTTAGCTTTCCAACAAGGTAAAATTTACCTCATTTGGACTTATATGCAGTGAGTTATTTTCAAATAAATAGGACAAGTTTAGGGGCACTACTAAACTAATTGCAGAACAGGTTCTAGATAGTTTTTAGAGCCCAGATTTGAACAAGTTACAATCAAAATTTGTCATTTTGTTCCTCAGGAAAGTTATTCCTTTATGTCTTAGCTTTTCAACAAATCAAGAATCATATCATTTGGAGTTTCCTAGGGTAAGTTATACCTATTTAATCCAGACTATTTAGAGTGCCCTACATCTAAGTTTCAGGTTTAGTGACTCAACTTCTAGCAATTATTTCAAGTATCTACATACAGAACTTGGGTAACTAGTCTTTATGAAATTTTTAGTATATTGTCTTATCTTTAATCTGCCATTGGTTTCATATCAATTGGAGTCTCAAGTTATGAGTATTTAACTCCATTGGACTCAAGCTGTCCAGATTCAGCACTTAATTCACAACATTAATCCACTTAATTTCCTCACCAAATCACTAACGATTCTCAATAAATACACATCAACTAATCATAATACAAGCATAATAACATTAATTAGACTTAATATAAAGAAAACCCTAATTGTATTAAATTCTAACTTAATTGGTAATAACCTTCAAGTTTAAAGTAATTATTAGCACTAACCTTGGTTTACAAGTTTCAATCACTCTTAATCAACCTTTAATCACCAACAACTTTGATTCTCCTTCTTGGTCTCCCCAAACCAAAATTCCTTCTTCCCAAATCTTCCAAAATTTCTTTGACTTCTTGCTTGCTCTCTTTAAATTAGGGTTTAATTCAAGGTTTTCTCTCAATTTTCCTGGACAATTATGGAGGAATTTATGGGATTCAAGCTTGGAATGAAACTTTCTGATACACTTATATTTTATAGATATTTTTAAGCACATTTGTAGCATTTCATAGCATTTAGATAGGTAATTTCATGCATAATCATCAAATTCATTGACTTTTATAAATTTCATCACTTTGCACTGAATTCTATGTTTTGTGCTTATTTTTAGGTGTTTTGAAGGAGTTCCAAAGCATAGGAATAAAGAAGGAGGCTTAGAAAAAACTCAAGAAGCAAAGCATTGTTGTTGATACATAGTACACGGGTCATGTAAACACAACACAGACCCGTGTAATCTTCTCCCAGAAGAAAACCAAAGAAGTCAAAAAAGAAACATAGTACATAGGCCGTGTAACACGACCCATGTAACTAGCGGAGACCCTTGTAAGTTTCTTCCTGGCAAAGCTCAGAGAATTCCAAAAAGAACAACAGAACACGGATCGTGTAATTAGACCCATGTAACTAGCCAGGGCCCGTATAACCTTCTGCTCCGACACAAGATTCAACCTTCTAGCTCCAGTAAGTTACACGGCCTTAGGCCGTGTAGTGGCACATGGGCCGTATATCAGCCGACAGCCAGTTTCCTGATTAGGTTTCTGCCTCAGTTTTTACAGAGAGAACAGACTCCTGATGCCTTGGGGATTCCAAAACCTAACCCTAGAACATTCAATATAAATAGAAGCAGCAGAAAACAGAGAAAAGAGCCTGGAATTAGCATTTCCACATACATCTTCATTATTCTCTCCAAGTCGTCTTGAAGAATAGCGCATCAGCATCAAAGAGGAGTCTTCAGCCAAAGTTTCACAAGTTCAAAGCTGCTGATTCTCTTTAGTTCTTTTGTTCTATTTCTCTAGGCTGCTTTTATGTTCTTTTATTTTATTTTTATTATATTTGCTAAACTCACCATGAGTGAGTAATTTCTTTATTCTAGAATTAGGAGAGTAACGTTTGTAATCATTATTATGGACAGATATTAAGTTTCATCTATTGGATTTGAGTTTTGTTCTTTGATTTAATATTCTATAATCTTAATGCACGCTATGTGTTGGTAGCCACTTAGACGTGATAGAAGATACTAATTGAAGAACTTAAAGGTGAAGATTGGTATTGGAAAATCAAAGTATTAAACCTACAAATCTGACCTAGAGATAGGCTGATGACCTTTGTGGAGTTTCATAATTAATCACAGACTTAAAGGGTTTTTATTAGGACTTATCACCAACGAAAGTAGGGTTTAGCTCTAATTGAAACACACCTTAGGTGCCTTGAGAGAGGATCTAAGATATCTTAGGGTTAATTTCGATCAAAGCAACGATTATCAATCCAATGAATGAACAAAATTAAATCCATAATAAGGTTAAAGTGTGAAATCTTAATTCTGGAATTGTTTTAAATAGATTATTTCATTTTAAGTTCGTTATCCTTCTAGTCTTTAGCATTCAAAACAAATCAAATTCACTACCGCATTTTATTCGGTAGCCTAGACAGTTAAAATTGCTATGTAGTTTGATACTTGCTAATTAAATTTCTCGTGGGATGATAATCTGCTCACTACTTTATTACTTGTTAGTGATCCGTGCACTTGCGGGGTTGTAAAACCAGCAAACAAGTTTTTGGCATCGTTGCTGGGGAATTTAACTTTAGTAATATTAGGTGATAGACAATTCAGCTGATTTAGGCATTTACATTTACTATTTAATTTTACTTGATTTGTTTTTATTCTTTTATTTTCTCTCAGGTATTTGGTTTGGTGCATGAACAGAACAAAGCCAGAAGAAGAAGTTTTGGACTTGGATCCTGAAATAGATAGGACTCTAAGAACCATCAGGAGAGAAAGGAAACGCCAAGAACAAGATTAAGGAAATCTTGAAACTCCAATCATGGTCCACAACAATAATAGGCCAAGACTCTTGAGGAACTATGGAGCTCCATCTATACAAGTATTCCAGCCCAGTGTTATAAGACCCACGGTGGAGGCCAACAATTTTGAACTAAAATCGATATGGCTCTAGATGATTCAACAGACCCAGTTTGAAGGTTTACTTTCAGAAGATCCACACTACCACCTCCAATGCTTTCTTGCACTATGTGACACATTCAAGATGAATGGAGTCTCTGATCAAGCCATAAGACTCAGAGCATTCCCATTTTCCCTTCAAGATAGAGCAAGGAAGTGGTTACTTTCTCAACCAGCTGGAACATTCACCACTTGAGAAAACCTCTCACAAGTTTTTCTAGCATGGTATTTCCCACCTACAAAAACTGTAAAGTTGAGGGTTGAACTCAACACCTTTAGGCAAAAGGAAGGTGAATCACTCTATGATGCATTGGAGAGACATAAAAACTTACAGAGAGAATGTCCACACCATGGCATAGAGGATTGGCTCCTAGTTCAGAATTTATATAATGGGTTATTGCCCTCTATAAGGAGTACAGTAGATTTAGCTGCAGAAGGTGATCTGATGGAGAAAACAGTAGAACAAGCACTTGACCTTCTGGAGAGGGTCGCTTATCACAACTACGAGTGATCAAATGAAAGGGGAAATACAAGAAGAACAATAGGGATCTTGGAAGTGGATGCCCTAAGCATGATAAATACTCAGTTTGACCAACTCACTAAAGGGCTTGATAGAATGCAAGCCGATGCTATAGGGATGAATAACCAACACTACGACAACTGTGGAGGAGGGTGTATGACTTCAGAATGCAACAACTTCAATGAACCCTCTATGGAATAGCTGAACTATGTGAATAATGGAGGAAACTTAAACCAGAGACAGCTCAATAATCCATACTCAAACACTTATAACCCAGGATGGAGAAATCACCCTAACTTCTCATGGTCCAACTTGTAGAATCAGCCCATGAATAAGCAGTAAGGGTACAGAACACCAGCAACCCTAGGTTTTCAGAATATAGGACAAAACCTTACACAGCTACCTGCACCTCCTCAACCTCAACAGCCTAAATCAAAGTTGATGATGGAGTCCATGCTAGCAACCCAACAATAGCAAAATAAAATGATAAAGTAGTTAGCTTCCAGAATAGACCAACTAGCCACCCATAACATGATGCTTGAAAACCAAATTGCTCAACAGGCAAGTTCTTCAAGCAAGGCTGCTAGTAAATTGCCAAGTCAACTAGAGATGAACCGCAAAGAACATTGTAAGGCAATTACCTAGACGAGTGGCAGGACATTAGAGAAGCAATAATCAGAGAGAAAATCAACTAAACAAACCTCTGATGAATCTGACAGTCAAACAGAGGAAAAAGAAAAGGAGCGGGAAGAGGAAGCAAATAAGAAAAAGAAGCTACCAGAGCCATATCAACCTCCTCTACTTTTTCCCCAGAGATTCCAAAAGGCTAAACTAGACCAACAATTTGGAAAGTCTTTAGAAGTTTTGAAGAAACTCTACATTAACATTCCCTTCACAAAAGCACTTTCTTAGATGCCGTCCTATACTAAGTTCCTTAAAGAGATTCTTTCAAATAAAAGAAAGCTGGAAGACTACGAGACTGTTGCTCTTACAGAGAGGAATGCTGCATATCTTGAAAACAAATCACGCTAAAGTCAAGGATCCAGAAAGCTTCTCTATACCTTGTCTTATTGAAAACATGAAAATAGACAAGGCTCTCTGTGATCTAGGTGCAAGTGTAAGTTTGATGTCTCTGTCAATATGTAAGAAGCTGGATGTAGAAGAGCTTAAACCCACAACAATTTCACTACAACTGGCTGATTGCTCTATCAAATATCCGGTAAGGATCCTAGAAAACATCCCCATCAAGGTGGGAAAATTCTTCATCCCAGTTGATTTTATTGTCTTGGAAATGGAGGAAGATGTTCAAATTCCTATCATCCTGGGAAGGCCTTTCTTGGCAACCGCCGGAGCTATCATAGATGTTAAGAATGGGCAGTTAACTCTCAAGGTAGGAGATGAAGAAGCAAAATTCAACCTGTTTAAAGCAATGAAGGACAAACTTGAACCTAATAAATGTTTAAAGGTTGACATAATTAACAAGTTAGTTGAAGAGGAATTTCACAAAGCACATCCTGAAGATCCTCTTGAAGCATGCATAGTGCACAACCACACAACAGATAATGAGAACACAGAAATTACAGCTTGTGCACAATCTTTAATAGCTAATCCACCCCTACCCTTAGTTCAAGCTTTCAAGGTGGAAGAGCTAAAGGAAAGCAGTCCAAGAGCAAGTCACAAGAAGACACTAGTGCGGTAGAAGTATGTAATAAAACCTCAGGTGCTTTCAAGGTTAATGGGCAGAGATTGAAGCCATACTTCCCAGGGGATAAAATTGAAGAAGGACCTCAATAATGAAGTGGAAGAACACTTTAGCTAATGACTATAAACAAGCGCCCTTTGAGAGGCAACCCAAACACTTTTATAACACTTCTTTTGATTTTCATTACTTTCCTTTATGTTCTTTAATTTTTAAAGGCCCATGTAACCTTCTACTCCGACACAAGATTCAACCTTCTAGCTCTAGTAAGTTACACAGCCTTAGGCCGTGTAGTAGCACACGACCCGTGTATCAGCCGACAGCCAGTTTCCTAATTAGATTCCAAAGGTTTCGCCATGCATGCACTGCACGATGCCTTGGGGATTCTAAAACCTAACCCTAGAACATTCAATATAAATAAAAGCAATAAAAAATAGAGAAGAGAGCCCGACATTAGCATTTCCACATACATCTTTATTATTCTCTCCAAGCCGTCTCGAAGAATAGCGCATCAGCATCAAAGAGGAATCTTCAGTCGAAGTTCCACAAGTTCTAATTGAAATACACGTTAGGGTTTTTATTAAGACTAATCACCAATGAAAGTAAGGTTTAGCTTTAATTGAAATACACCTTAGGTGCCTTGAGAGAGGGTCTAAGATATCTTAGGGTTAATTTCCATCAAAGCAATGATCCTCAATCCAATGAATGAACAAGATTAAATCCATAATAAGGTTAAAGTGTGAAATCTTAATTCTAGAATTGTTTTAAATAGATTGTTTCATTTTAAGTTCGTTATCCTTCTAGTCTTTAGCATTCAAAATAAATCAAATTCACTACCCCATTTTATTCGGTAGCCTAGACAGTTAAAATTGCTATGTAGTTTGGTACCTGCTAATTAAATTCCTCGTGAGACGATACTCTACTCACTACTTTATTACTTGTTAGCGATCCGTGTACTTACGGGGTTGTAAAACCAGCAAACACTTTCATGGAGGGATTGGGAGAGAGAGTGGACGGCAATAAATGAAAAAAAGAAGAAGATGATGTTCTTTGTCTTCTTCCAATTGGTATTTATATTATTTGAATCCCAAATGGCAAAGTTGTAAATTTTGGGAAATGGCAAACTTGTAAATATATAAAAATCTTTAATCATTAAGTTTGACTAATTAAGTATTTATGTTTAATTTTTCCATAATCAAAACTAATTAAACTAATCCACTTCATTAACTTAATTACTCACATCTTTGGTCAATATTTGACCTTTAAATTTAATTGATCAAATTTTGCTCTTACTGCGTTTTTGCTCATCTTTTCCCAGTGGAGTTACCCATCACTGGAACTTGTACTTATTTAACTGATTACACTCCAATTCTTTTATTTTTTTTTCAACCTTACTTGATCTTTATTAATTTAAATTATGACTCCTTACTTAAATTTAAGGGTAGTTCTAAACATCCCAGTCTGTCTGGATAGATGTTAGTCGCTGGAACAGTAGAATGTATGGACTACCTATAGTGAGGGTGTTACAGAAATCATCTCCCAAGTAGTGCTTTTGCAACTCAACAACTATGTTATTCTGTGATTTTACATAGATTTCAGCTATCTGGTCATCAGTTGCAGCTAGTTCCCCCTCCAGCACCTCAATTTCTTTATTAAGTTAGCTTGCATAGATGAGTAAATTCGACTAATTATTCCTTCATCTATTAAAGTTTGCCTCCAAATCTTTGGTTCTCTTCTCACAAGCAGCCACGATGTCAGCAAGTAAATTCATCTCTGTCTCCTAAGAACCAACCTAACCACGCAACACCTAGTTCTTCTCCTGCAAGATTTGAGTATAAGCCAATTGTTCCATCAGGAGGGACACTGAGCGAAGGGCCAGGTCATCATCGTGCTCCCCCTCTAGTTGAACCTGGTCAAGCAAAAGTTTATACTTCTTGGCAAACTAATTGGCTAATATCAAATTGTCAACCACATATTCACTAGCCCAAGCTTGCTCGACCAACTCTTTATGCAATGGAAGGGGTGGAGGAGCAGTTTTAGTTCATTCAAGCTCTCGACGGAAAGTCTGGGTCCTCGAAACTGGGACACTTGAAGGTGGAGAAGAAGTTAGATCAACCCTCACCCTTTTTGGATCCAATGGAGAAGCATCTTCCACCAGACGAGCAGCCTTTTTCTTCTTACAAATTAGTCACTCAATATTGTTCACTTAGCTCCCCATATCTGCAAAAAGAAAAGAATTTTAGTAAGTAAAAGTAAACTAAGAGAAAAAGCAAAAGTATTTATCCTCAAGCAGCAAGTTATTTTAATGCTTGGTCGCCACGGGATCCTCGGTCACATAGGTCAATTCCCATCATCTAGTCTCAGAATCAAATAGAGCCTTTATTGATATCTTATCTCTTGAATGATGGCTTTTATTTCCCTAACAATTGCTTTTTCATTGGCGTCCAATATCAGTTTACTAAACCTTTTATCCGCTAGACAATTCAAGATGTTTGGATCCCACCCTAGTGCTCATCGACTGTATCTTCTATAAAAAAGAATCTGTCTTTCTAGTTCTTCAACGAAGATGGAAGCCCAACAAATAATCACATCCCTTTCTGAGCATGGAAGTGCAAGTACTCCTCATTCTTCCAAACGTTAAGCTGAAAAAAAACAGAGAAGATACGAGCAAAGGCATGCAACCTCCTCCTTTGGCACAAAGCTTGGAATCGAATTAGGGTGCATTTAAGATACAGATAGCTGGTAATACTTTAAGACTTGTACATCCAAGGGGCCGAGCAGTAAGTGCAAACTAGACATCAACTGTTCTTCATATATCTCTACTAGAACAGGGTGAAGGAATGTACTATCGACTCGACCGTTTGCTCCGAGGAGTGAGAGACAATATCATTTGGTATCTATCCCGTAGGATTTAAAGAAATCCAAAAGGTACCACCCAGACAAAGAAGACACCATCTTGGAAACCCCCTTGGCACATTCTCGCTAGATGAACCCGTTTCTGCATTTGGAACTGAACCAGTAGCAGTTGGACCCACAACCTCTGAAGACTCCACCACTTCTGCTGGATTTTTATAAGAGAACAGGTCGTGAATACTTAAATCTTAGCTGTAGACGATAACAAATGACTGGGGAGTGGCACTCAAGTCATCAATATCGCTCAAATCACTCATTTTCTTGATGAAAAATAGGAAGAAAAAGGAATAAGTTAAGGAAAAGTGCAAAAATACCTTTAACGAAGTAGATAAAAACACTAAAAACAGGGAAGAAACACCACTGAAAATCATAGAAAAAAGGCAAAAAAGATAAAAAGATAATGCAAGAAAGATAAAAGAGGAAGGAAAGCAAAAAATGGGTTTTTAAAGGGGAAGAAAAGGGCAATAAATGACTTCAAAGTACGAACCGACTTCTGCCGCCTTCTCACTTATTAAGGAAAATTTAAATGATGAGATATCGCCTAGGGAATGCCTGATAGCTATCCTCGAAAAGATATAAACATGATAAATAAAAAAGAATCATGCGCGAGCAATCATGCCATACCCTACTGAGCAAATAAACAACACGAACATAAATGTTTGCAAAGGCCAGAGGAGGGACTAATAATACCACCCACCCAAAATCTAAGTCAATTAGTCAAAATTGTGTCCTGTGTGGCAATCAGAATATCAGAATTATATTCAGTGTGACAATTAGAAATCGAGACAGTATTTAAATGGTCAAGAAGTCACAACCAAACAAAAAAAGACCAAACAAACCATCGTTCGCCCAACAAGGCAAACGAAAGTTATACCGAGCAGCAACCATGCCAAGCAAAGCCTAGATCTCATGGATTGAGCAGTAATTACGCTAGCAATTAAGCAAATAGCAAATTTCATGCTAATGATCCTAGAAATTTAGTCAAAATTACCTTCATAAATGAAGTAATAACTATTTCTCTAAAAAGCCTATAAATACCAACCAAGAGACCAGAGACAGGTATGCATACTTACTCTACAATTCTTTTCAACTAAATACTCTCTAAATATCCCCTTAATTAAAATCTCTGACTTGAGTGTTGAAGTTGCCTGCCAGTAGGCTATCCACCTTACCTTTTCTCTTATTACGTGGTATTAAGACAAGGATCCATAGACTTCCAGTAGCATCAATATCATATTTTCTTTTTTCATTAGAAGTGAATATCATGATTTTTATTTTTGCTAAAAGTCCTATAAATTCAAAACCAATTTAATCCTTTGACATTCATCAATGAAGTCAAACCTTAGTTAATAAGAAAGAGTGAATCATATATTTCAATTAAATTAATTCTAATAGATTTCATGTGAAATTAATTATTTACACCATCTTAATTATAAATTTTATTAAAATTTATAAAACATTATAATATTCTAGGAAAAAGATAAAATTTTTAAATTTTACTATATTTGCTCATTTTTTCGGTTTTACTTTGAAATTGAACTCTTCAATAGTTAAATTTTAAGAAATTCAACACTTCACAACTATTATAAATTCGTTGAGATTAATGCGTTTAAAGTGAAAACAATATCTTCTAATTGAATTCTTTGCTATTTGAAAATGAATAGTTATGGGTAACTATGGAATAATAATAATAATAATAATAAATAAATAAAAGCCTTATTTGAGTTCCAGTTGAATTAATAATAATAATAATAATAATAATAATAATAATAATAATAATTTAGTGAATTAAAAAATTCAGGATTGAAAATGAATTTTCTCTCTTCACAATTACTTATTCTATAAGAAAATTAAACAGGTGTCCTTGAGCACATTAATTAGTCTTGTGATGCCTGGACAAATAATCATGGTTGAGGGGCCTCTGCAATTGTCAAGTGCAGGCTGTGACGCCCTCATGGACTTACCAATCCAACAATTTCAAAAAGATGAATTTTTCCAATTATTAAATTAATTTAATTATTTTTATTTATATAATATATAAATATATGAAAGAGGGAAGGTTGAGATTTTTAAAAATATTTATAATAAATTAATATTATAATAATAAAAAATTAAATTAAATTAATTAATAAAAATTAAAATTAATTTTAAAATAAGTATAATTCTCCATGATATGCATCGATCAATGATTACAAATAAATTTTCAATGAAGATGGAAATAATTAGATAATTATCAATAATTATATTTTTATCATTTCGTTAATTAGCTATTTTTAAAATTTTAAAATTAATTATAATAATAAATAATTAAATTTAATTAATTAATAAAAATTAAAATTAACTTTAAAATGAGTATGATTTTCTATGATATGTATCAATCAATGGCTATGATTCTCCATAATATGCATCAATTAATGGCTATAAATAAATCTTCAATGAAGATGAAAATAATTAGATAATTATCAATCATTCTATTTTCATCATTCCATTGATTAGCCACTTCTTAAATTTTAAAATTAATTATAATAATAAATAATTAAATTTAATTAATTAATAAAAATTAAAATTAATTTTAAAATGAATATGATTCTCCATGATATGCATCAATCAATTGCAGCAAATAAATCCCCAATGAAAATGAAAATAATTAGATAATTATCAATCAATGTATTTTCATCACTCCGTTAATTAGTCACTTTTTTAATTTTAAAATTAATTATAATAATAAATAATTAAATTTAATTAATTAATAAAAATTAAAATTAATTTTAAAATGAGTATGATTCTCCATAATATACATCAATCAATAGCTACAAATAAATTCCCAATAAAAATAAAAATAATTAAATAATTATTAATCATTATATTTCATCACCCCCCTTAATTAGCCGCTTTTTAAATTTCAAGCTCTTAACCAATCCAAACTCCAAGACTTGCTTCCTTCAAGGTTAAAATATAAGGCAAATCCAAATCCCATATGGATTAGTTTCCCATCATTGCTATAAATTGAACTACTGCTAGCTATCCAACTGATCTTCTCCGCTACTCTCTCTCTCTCCTTAAACCCAATTTCCTGTTGTGCTCGCTCATCAACCCTAAGTTTAATTCTTTGCAAGTCTCAGATTGTACGATCATCAGCCATGCCATCACCAAGAACTTTTGCAAGGAAAATTGGTTCATTACTCGTCAAGATGTTAGGCACAAGCAAGTCATCGTCTTCGTACGAGCTGCTCTCCAGGACCGACAATGGGAATAAAACCCCACCTCAAGCTCGAAGAGGCTATATTGCCATGTACGTGGGTGAAGAGGCCAAAAGATACGAAGTTCCAGTGGAGAATCTGAGGTTTCCTCCATTGCAAGAATTGATCAAGCAGTCTCGGGACTATGACCTCGAATCCAAGATTGATGGGCCAATTGTGCTTGCTTGTTGCACTACTAACATGTTCGACCAACTATTGAAGAGTGCGAAGAAGAATCAGAGAAAAACTATGCGCCACTAAGGATATTTTCCTCCTTTTTTTATTTTCAATTAATTTTTGGAGTTCCTTTTTCATTAGAATAATTTTGTTTTTCTTCAGACTTCAAGATTGCTGTTAACTCTAAATTCTCAACACTGTTACCAATATGTACCATTAATGTATGTAAGTATTCATTTGATATTCTTTAATACAATTGATTTTTGTTGTCCTACAAAAATGGCTAGCGAAAATACAAACTGTATCATGTAAACCAACATTCTATGAATGATAATAATATATTATAATTCAAAGCACTGCAATTTTCTGTATCTGTCCACAACCATGTTCTAGGATATATATATATATATATATATATATATATATATATATATATCTTTTTCTTCTTAATCATCTTTTGAAGCAGAACTATGAATAGAAACAACATGACATTTGTAAAATTTAAGCTCTTCCACTACCCGTTTACTATTATTGTAGAATTTAAGTTATAAATAATATTTGCTGGAAAAAAGGAATTAATTTCTGGTAATTTCATATATCTGTGCATGGAAATGTTCATATGTCATATCAAACTGTGGGAAGGTTAAGCAGTTGACATGCACTAGCCTTGGACATACCAACTGCGAACCTCAAAGTACCCACTGTTAGTGTTAGAACTTTGTTCTTTTGTCTTTAAAGCCATGTCAGGATTAGTAAATTACCCTCCTTTTCTAGTCACCACTGGGTGTGTTGGGTACAAATTTAGCTGAAAAGCATTATGATTTTGAACTAATTTTGAGTTATAAGTTAATTTGTGCTCCAGTTGCAATGCTATATTGCATATTGTGAGCTTTGAAAATGGCATCATATGGAACTTCATTATGATGCACAGAAAGGGCTAAGGAGTAATAAGTTTCTGAGGAAGGACATAGAGCTGTTTGAGTAGGAGAAATGAACATAAAGAGGACTGCTGGCAAGTCCTAAAGGGATTGATCTCGCGAGACAAACAATAGCAACAATGGCAACAGGAACGAAACTTAATTTGTATTGCAACACCTTGGGCATAATAATTATGGTTATTGTAAGATTTCCAAGCCAATGGAGATGATGCATGAATGTTAGTTTTCACTTTGAAGGAACTGCTTGGAAATGATGATGTCCATTAGTGCACAGGTCATCAGAAAAGTTTCATTACTCAGAGTTCTCAACAATATACTAATTCTCTAACGAATCTTCATTTTCTAGGCAACCAGTGCGATGCTACATTCAGATGCATAACTAAAGGTTTTTTTTTTTTTCCTTCTCTTGTCCAATGTTGGCCTCTACATTTCATGTTTTTATTGAAGCATGTGATACTATTGCTTCAAATTCCAAAATTTTGTAAAGTTTCAAGAATTTAGTTTATGTAGTATTTTGTTTGAATTTAAATTCTAAAATCTCATTTCAAAAGTAGATACGATATGTCTAAACTTGAAAAACTAATCTTCTAAATAAGGTGCTTTATTCCTCTCTTAGTTGATTAGGTAGAAATGATGTGATATTTTGATATATAAATAGCTATTTATTGTTGAAAGTACATGAGAAAGAAAAGTAAGAAATCAATCTAAGTTTCAATAGAAACCTCTTATTTTTCTTAGTCTTTTTTTTCTTCTTTTAAAATCGATAAATGGTATTAGAGCCTTATTCATCTAAACGGACAAATCAGAGTTTGTTCTTGCTAAAGAAACACAGCTGAAAATTCCTCACTTCTAGCACCACGTATTCAAAGGGAAGAACTACAACTTTTGGTCTATCAAAATGAAAGCTTTTCTTATGGCATATGATCTATGGGAAACAATTGAGAAGGGTTATGAGCCAACATCACTTCCAAACAATCCTACAATTGCTAAGAAGAAGAAATTGAGGAAAGATAAACAAAAAATTTCAAGCACTCTCATTTCTCCGTTAGCAATAGTTGATTCAAAATTTCCAAGAATTATGGAATTAACAACAGCAAAATTAGCCTGGGATACTTTTCAGGAGGAGTTTCAAGGTTTATAAAAGGTAAGGGCTATTAAGTTGTTAAATTTAAGAAGGGAGTTTCAGGCATTAAAGATGAATGAAGAAGAGATTATTAAAGATTGTGTTTTCAAGCTAATTAAGGTTGTTAATGAAATAAAAATTTATGAGGAGAATATTTCAAGTCAGATGATTGTGTATAAGGTATTAGTAAGTATACGAGACAAATTTGAGCCAAGAATTGCAACCATTGAGGAATCAAAAAAATCTAAGCAAACTATCTATTAATGAACTCATTGTGATTGTGGATAAAGTATTAGTGAGTAAACCAGACAAATTTGAGCCAAGAATTGCAACAATTGAGGAATCAAAAAATCTAAGCAAGCTATCTATCAATGAACTCATTGGATCTTTTCAAGCTCAAGAGCAAAAATTCAATCTCAAATCTAAAAATCTTACTAAATGTGCATTTCAAGCATGGCACAACTTCAAAAACTCATCCTCTAAAGGAAGCAAGTTTCGGCCAAGAAATTATCCTCCATGTGGCATATATGTAAGAAGACCAATCATGAAGAAAAGGATTGCCAATACAATGGAAAGCCACAATGCTTCAGTTGTAAAAGATTTGGGCATGTGCAAAAAGATAAAAAAAAAAAATGTAGATTCAAGGAAAAGAACACATCAAGCACATCACATGTAGCACAAGAAGAAGAAGAATTTCTGTTTAGAGGAACAAAAAATTCATTAGTGAGAAGTGCACCAGAAAAACAGAAAAATGATGAGAAATGCACCAAAAAATCAAAGCAATGGTGAGATGTGCACCAAAGCTGAATGAAAAATGTTGGAGAGAAGTGCTCCATGAAATAATTGGAAAGGTGCTCCAAAGACAACCAATTAAAGCAAAAATTGGAGAGATGATGCTCCAAGAATACTTAATTTGGAGTCTTAAGGAAAAGTGTCAAGGAGTGTTAAAGTTTTCATACTATTGCTTCAAACTCCAAATTTTCTACAAGTTCTAAGAATTTAGTTTATGTATTTTGTTTGAACTTAAATCCCGAAATCTAGCTGTAAAAGTGGATATGATATATCTAAACTTGTAAGACTAAGCAAGGTTCTCCATTCCTCTCTTAGTTTATTAAGTAGAAATTATGTGATGTTTTACTCTATAAATAGTCATGTGTAGCTGAAAGTATAAAAAAGAAAAGCAAGAAATCAATCTAAGTTTTATATTGCATAAATCTCTCTTCTTTTTTTTTTTTTAGTTTTTCTTCCTTCAAACTCAATTTTACCATATGTATTAAGTGCTTAAGTGAATTAGAAGTGATTGAAGTAGGCTGCCAATGGTAAAGAAGCTGTGATTTTCTTTAGTTCTGTTCTAAGTGATGGATTGTGGTTGCATGTGAATAAGCCTTCACAGATTGAACCATGTATTATAAAACTTAAGCTAATGTTCATAATTTTAAAATTCGACAAAAGGATATGATTGGTTTTAAGCTCAACTATTTTCTCATATTGCATTTTGGAAACTTGTTAATTATATCTTATAAAAGTCTAACTTAGTTTTAAAATTATTTGCAAACCCTTCCAGCATTGCTTACCTTCTTGCAAAGCATAATCAAGAAACAATGGGATCTACAGGGATAAAATCCATAAGAGTGCTTGCTCTCCTTAGCGTCGATATTTCAAGGATTCTGAATTATGCCACAATAGAACCTTGTTCTAATGAGTTTGAACATGGCTTGGAATGCCCTAGCTATCCCATGGCCTCATAAAATCATACTTGATTCGTTTACAAGAAAACACACCATTAGCAAAGATAATAATTTAATTTAAAGATGCTAATTAGTGCCCCTATTTACTGAAATTTGTTTAAGCATTGACATTTTTATTGCTAAAAGTGTTGTCCCCCCTCAGTTTTATGATACAAAACCTTTTCGTCAATAATATTAACTATGCTTTATAAGTTGATTGCTAATTTTGGCAATATCTATCTATTTCTTAATTCTTTTCACTTGGGATTGGAATTTAGTTTAATTGCTTCCTAACTGCGGTTGATTTTGCTATAATTAATTTCGATTTCAAAAAATATTTTTCTAGCTACAACCATGCGTCTGAAGAGAATACTTATTATGTACTTTCAGTTTCCTAACAGCTTTAAGAAATAGCTTTGTTAAAGAGTAAGGGCATTAAAAGAGCAAAGTTGAATATTGTAAATATCATATTTTCTTTTACTTTTTATTAGAAGTCTTATAAAATTAAAATCAATTTAATCCTGTAATATTCATCAATGAAGTAGAATCTTAATTAATAAGAAAGAGTGAGTCGTATTTACCAATTAAATTAATCTTAATAGATTTCATGTGAAATTAATTATTTATACCTTCTTAATCATAAATTTTAGTAAAATTTATATAACATTATATATTCTAAGAAATAGATAAAATTTTTAAAAATTACTATATTTTCACAATTTTTTGCTTTTACTTTTAAATTGAACTCTTCAATACTTAAATTTTAAGAAATCCAACACTTATGAATAGTTATGGGTAAGAATAATAATAATAATAATAATAATAATAATAATAATAATAATAATAATAATAATAATAATAATAATAAAATACAGGGATTAAAAATGATTTTTCTCCCTTCATAATTACTTGTTCTATAAGAAAATTAAGTAGGTGTCTTTGTGATGCTTGGAGAGATAATTATAGTCTGTAAAGCCCAACATCATGGACTTGTCAATCTAACAATTTCAAAAGATGAATTTTCCCAATCATTTTTCAAATTAAATTAATTATTTTTATTTTTTTAATATTGTATTAAAATAACATTTGTGTAAATCAAAGGTAGATATTCATATTTAAGGGAATCCCATGAAAGTATTGAAAACTATGGTTCGACTGGAGAGATATTTTCGATTGGAGAGATATTCATATTTAAGGGAACATTGTTTTAGTCATTACTCTGGCAATATCCTCCTTTGCTCAAATAAATTAACACTCTCATTCCTAATTTTCATAACAAAATTTTTCTTCGATTTATGATTATCTTGAAATAAAAAAAATTATAAATATTTAATTTTATTTATAAAAAATATAATAAGTTAATTTATATTAATAAGGTAATTGAGTAAGAGTTATAAAATAAATGCATTGCCAACTGATCCATGTTATATTTACTGAATAAAAAATTAAACTTCTAAATGTTAAGAATATTTTTAAGGGAAATTTATTATTTAATTTTTTAATTTAATAAAACTAATTAGTTATCATTTATTTTAAAAAAATACATTAATTAGTTTTTATATTTTTAATTCATTAATTTTTTAACATCTCTAACCATTTTAATCATTAATTTGAATTTCAATTAGTCTTTAATTTAAAAAATACAATTATACAATTCTTTTATTTTTTAAATCTTAAATTATTTAATTTTTATAATATTAATTTCTTCCTCCTTTAAATATATTGACTATTTAAACTGAACAAAAAAAATTAAAAAATAAATAAAATAAAAATACAAAAAAATTAACTTTTATTTTTAAAATAAAATATTAAATAATTAATTTTATTAAAAAATAATTAAATAATAATTTATCTTATGTTAAATTAAAAGAGATTATTTAGTTCTCAGTGCACATATATCATTGTGGGAGGTGACTAATCACCTTTAGACTCAAGACAATGGAATAGCAACAAGCGTGTACTACGCGACGGAGAGACACCACAATATTCAGCGCATTTGCCAAAATGGAAATAGAGAATACAAAGGATATTGCTTTTTTTTTTTTTTTATTTGATAATAAAAGCATTTTAAGGCTCAACAGGCTTCGAAAAGAACAAATTGCTGATAGAGAAGGAGGCATCACTGTTAACCAGTTACAAGGCAAAGGACAATTAAACAAAAGTGTGGCTAGACAGTAAGCTGCCCCATTTGCTACCCTTTTCACATAAGAAAAATCAACAGATAGAAGCAGAGCCTTCAACTGAAGCACAGCCTGCACCGAAGCTTTAATATCCCGGGGAGAAGTAGATCCACCCTTCGCTAGAGAATCAATAACTATTGCCGAGTCAGATTCTAAAGTAATAAACTGGCAACCCATGTCCTGAGCCAGCTTAATACCTTCAAGAGCAGCTCTGACTTCCCATCGCGCTAGGGAGGAGCAGGGAACCTTCAACGCAACTCCATCCACCATTGGCCTCTCCAAAGCATTTTGTTAATTATTCTCAGCTGCCACCTTCTTTGTGTCGTATATATTTTTATTTATTTTTATATAATTTATTCATATGTGCAAGATTTAACCTAAATTTATATTCAATATACATATAAAACTTAATTTTTATATCCAATATTATTCCTCGAACCACTAATCGGTAGTACTCAATTTGATTACTCAACCTCCTATGCCTGGCTTTTCCTAAAGTTAGCCAGATTAGGATAAAGGTAACGCACTCAAGAAAATTAAAATATAGCTTAAAGTAACTATTCTTTTGAAAGATATATAGAATTTTAATTAGTATATGTACATATGCAATCAGAAAAATTAAAATAATATTCCCACAACTAAAATATATAGCTAAGAATATTGATTCAATTTTTAAGATTATTGATTACCATTATATGATGAGAATATTCACTTTTATTTTTATCTCACGTTTAAAAAATTATATATATATATATATATATATATATATATATATATATATATTAATGTAATGATCTTAGAGAATATTTTGCTTTAACCTGAAAATCAGCTTACAATCTAATTTGAATTTGTAAACATTTAAAATTTTAAGTAGTTATGTGTTTAGTTAAAATGTTTACAAGTGACTAATAAGTAATTGATGTACTTGGTAAAAAATAACTCATAAATACATTTTTTTTAATAATTAAAAAGAATATTAAATAAAATATATTGTGAAATTTTAAAATTAAATTAAGATAATATAATAAAATATTTGATTAAACTAGTTCATAAACACAAACATTATTTAAAATTTTAAATAATTACGTATTTGATTAAAGTATTTATAAGTGATAGATAAGACAATTAATATATTTAGTAAAAAATAATTTATAAGTACATTTATTATTAAAATAACTATATAGAATATTAAATAGAATATGGGATGAAATTTTAAAAATTAAATTATGATAATATAATAAAATTTTTTATCAAATTGTAAGCATTAAAAGGTTGGTCTCTCAATTTTTTTTTTTTAATCTATAAATTTAAAAATATTATAAATAAATAAATTTATTTTTAAAGCTTAAATATAAGACAAACACCTTTTTAGTGGAAACTTTTAGAAAATTGCGATACTAATTAATTCTAATGTCATCCAGAGCATACATATATATAGGTGGAGAATCTGCTTAATTAAATATTAGTTTTTTTAAAAAAAAAATTAATAATCTGACGAGGTTTACACTGGAAGAAGAAAGATTATTCTAACTCAATATGCCCAAATATGATTGGAAGAAGATGAGTGCATATATATGTGTGTGTGTGTGTGTGTGTGTGTGTGTGTGATGCTTAGCAGAAAAGAATAAGGCAAAGGATTCTTGGAGGTTGTTATCTATTGGGGAGAAGTGTAACCCATTTCTTCTTTGGATGGCAATCAGCAAGTCCTTTCTCTAAAAAAATTAAATTCTTGTAATTTTTTTTTATGGATGATGATAGATATTCCCACATTGGAATCCATTGGTGGCCAACACATGGAAAATGAATATATCTTTTATAAAATATATATATATATATATATATATATATATTGTTTATTGAATCTTAGATCTCTAAATTTTAATTTTTCACAATCATATATAATTATAAAAAATAATATGAATCATAATGGATATTATATGAATTTACACAATGAAAGTAATCTTTCATTTTATAATTCTTTTTATAATTCCAAGAAATTTGATAATGGGAGTCAATAAATTTTTTAAACTGTCTTTATTATAACTCACATTGTTTTTTTTTTTTTTTAAGAAAATTATGATTAAACCAGGCAATATGACTTTTTGTCAATAGAGATTCTCATTGTGCATAAAAACTAGTGAGATTCAGATATGTTTAAAATTTAAAATTACTAATGAAGAAAATAAAGATAGCAATAATAATATTTTTAAAATAAAAATTATAAAGATAACTTGAATTAGATATTACAAACATCATCACTAATTTCAAAATTAGAAATATTTGTCAATCCTAACTTAATTTAGTAGTCGAAAGCATATAAATTATCTTATAAATTTAAGGATAGCAATAAATAAAGTATCTATAAAAATTATTATATCTAAATTTAAACTCAATTAATATTTTTAAAATTTAAATTCATTTAAATCTAATTAAAATTTATTTTCAACTATCTGAACAAGTTCTAAATTCAATTATTATTATCCAAAAAATACTCTATGTTTATTTTAAATATTCTAATAATAATTTATAAAAATTATTTTTTATTAATTATTTATATTTTAAATTTTTTATAAAATATTTAAATTCTACTTTATTTAAAATAAAAATTTAAAATTTATAAATATTATTATTAAAAATATATATTTTATATTTAATTAAGTATTTATATAAATAGGTTCTAATAAATATAACGACATGCATAATCCAAACATATTATGGGTATCATTTTTCAAATCTAAACCTAATTATATACTATCAAATCTGTCCTATTAGGATTCAATCAAATTGGATAACCATAAAAACCCGATCAATTGCCATCCCTATTTATACCCAAGTTTGATTCTTCACTTCCCTAATCCCTTACTTAAAAAAAATAAAAATATTTAATTCTATGACTATAATAATATTTATTTTGTTAATATTAATATTTTATATAAATTGCACTTTTTTTAGAAAATAAATTGTACTTATTAATATATTGAGATTTAATTTAACAATAAAGAGGAGAAAAATTACAGCATTACAATTTCTTCTTAAAAAAATAAAATTGCAAAACTTCATATTAATTAAATACAATTTATAAAATAAAAAAGCTTTGATAGCTTTTTTTTTAAATAAAAAAAATTTAACGATTCATTAATAAGCATAATAATAGAAATATAACTAAAAGAAAAAAATATTAATATAAATGTATAACAATTAAAAAAATTGAATTAGGTAGTTAAAAGTAATCTTTCAGCTAATAATTGTTTATTTTTCACTTTTGCTGATCAAAAATTTTTTTTATGATACTGCCTTTTCAAGACCTTTATTACCCACAAAAGAATTTAAACTACCAAATATCAATAAAGGAATAAATAGTAATATTAAGTTTCATTTATAAAAGTTTATTACTTTTACTTAAAAATTTAAAATCTTCAACTAAAAAAAGTTAATAATTTATACTATATTTCAAATTATCAAAAAGTCCATAAAATGCGGCAAAAAAAATAAATAAAATCATGCCAAGAGGGAGAAAATAAGATCCCAAAATTCTAAAAAACACATAGATTTAAATATATTCTAAATGAATACATATATAGAAGTTTATTAAAAAAATAAAAATAAATTTAAAAAATTGATTTGATAATAGTCATGGGTGAGAAATTTACCTATAGTCGTCCAAGAAAGAATTTAAAGGAGAAAAGGAAAAGAGAAGGGAGGGGAGGAGTTAAAAATAAAACAACGTAAAGTCCTCTCATAACTTCATCGAAAAAAAAGTTTAAATAAGCTTTTAACTTTTTATTGAAATTTAAATAAGTTCAATTTTATCTTTTTAAAAATAGATTAAAAACTTTACATTTAAGTTCAAATTAGTTTTAAATATTATCTTTTTAATTTTTATTATTATTTATTAAATTTAATTAAAAAACTGAAAACAAAAAATTGAGAACATTAAGAACACCAAACCCAAATTTGGAACAAATCAACAGTTAGAACATGAATCACATCAGAGCTTCATTATGCAGAGACGATCCAAAAAAATAAAATAAATTAATAAATAAATAAAGAGCACCAAATCAACAATTGGAACAAATCAAGCCTATGGACATGTTCCAACGGGCACCGGCAGCGGGTGATTACTTGTTATTTGTTGTATTAAACAGTTTGTTTTACCCCCACTTGAAATAGGCAAAACCTTGGATTCTCTGGGTCCCACTACCACGTCGTTCAGCTACAAGACACAAGTGCCATTCTAAGGTGACAACCACATATACACTGTGGGAAAATTTGCTATTTGATTTTTATATTTTGATATATTATAGCTTAATTTTTATTTTTTAAAATAGGATAATTTAATTTATTACTTATACTTTAACTAAAATTATAATTTAAGTGAAAAGATAAATAATTTCTTTATTCAATTAAGAGAAATTTACTATTTAATTTATGAGATTTGATTGATAGTATAATTTAATTTTTATATTTTAAAAATTAAACGATATAATTTCTCACTTATATTTCTCTTTAATTAAAATTAATTATTATCAAATAAATTAATTCTTCTTTTTATATAAAAAAATTCAAGAAAAAATTTTAATAAGAATAAAGTTAATAAAAAATTAAATTTTAATAATTTCAGTAATTAAATCATTCAATTTCTAAAATATGAGGATTAAGTTATAATATTAGTCAAAATTCATGAACCAAATAGTAAAATTTTTTTAATTGAATAAAATATATATTTATCTTTTCACTTAAATCAATAGTAATATTTAATAGGAGGACCTCTGATTTTGAATGAAGCATTATTTAATTTTTAAAATATAAAGACCAAATAGTAATATCAATTAAAACCAAGGAACTAATTAGTAAATTATCCTTACATAATAACAAGAACCCACTGGTTTGGTTTGTACCGGAATCAGACCAGAGTTGGTTTTTTGAACCCAATTAAACAGTTTTACGCATCAAAATTGGGCTAGAATTGAAGAAATTATATCATAAATTGATACTTTTTATAATTATTTTAATTTTATTAATGTAAATTAAATACATTTTAGTTGATGATATAATTATATGATTTATAAACTCTCGATTTAAAATTGTCAATTCTTATTAATGTTAACAAGAGCTATATGATTTATTTTATATTAACAATGTTAATATGTGGGCTTCAGAATATAAAAAAAGGGGCTGTTGAAAGTAAAAGACCAGATCGGTCTAATTTGCATTTTAAACCATATCAAAATCGATCTAAATTGACTTGCCAAATCAAAATTGGAATTGAGCTGATTTATTCGATTCCAAGTCAAAATTAAAATTTTTTTCCCCTTTAAAATTTGAAAAAAAAAATATCTATTAGAATTAATCAAATCAGACCTAATCAGAATTAAATTGAGTTTAAAATCGAAATGAAAAGACCCTGTAATCTAGTCTTGATCCCTTTAAACTAAAGAATCAAGACCATTATTTCTTACTCGAAATCAACTTAAACCGAACTAACAGCTATGTTAAGTAACAATGAAAAAAAATAAACTAAATCAAATAATCATAATTAAATACATTTTTATATGTAATAAACAGGACAGTAATTAAAATATAAATAATTATAATATAATCATCATTTTATTATTTTAAAATTTTTTTTATATTCTAATAAAATAATAGAATGTGTAATAATGCAATTGTGATTCATCACACATTTAATTATGTCATATTAAATATAATTTAAAAATTATAAAACTCAAGAATGAGTTTATAATAACTTATTTTTTAAAAGAAAAATTACATTGCAATTAAATTACATATTAAAGTTAAAAGAATCCTTTCATTCGGTGGTGGATACACGTAAGGTTTTTTTTTTTTTTTAATAAAAAAAAAAGTCTACTATCTAATAAGGTGGAAGGAAACTGAGAACATCTGATGTGGCCGCATTCATTTCTGGGTTGCTTGTGCTAGCACTTGAAGGGTCAGTTTTGATTATTTAATTTGATGGAGACATTTGTTGAGAAATTCATGCATAAGCTGCACCAAGCAGTTACTAATTTATTAGGATTCGTTAATTAGTTAGTCCACATAAGCAAGTTTGTTAGTTAGTTTCTCAGTTTGTTAGCTTCGGCTGTATATAAACATTATTTACTCTTCTTTTGGTGTAATTTTGAAGAAACCATAATCTTTAACATAGTTTTGCACATTCTTCATATGGTGTCAGAGCTACCTTCTTCTATCTTCTAGATCTGTGGTGGTTTTTTTTTCCCTTGAAGTTTTTCTTTCTCTTTGCTTTAATGGCAGAAATTGGTACAGAGGACAATGGCGCTAATAATCGACATGATATCAATCAATTGGTGGATATCTATCATCCTCTTCATCTTCTACCTTCTGATACACCAGGAGCAAAGATCGTTTCTCATCTTCTTGAAGGTGCATCCAATTATGCATCTTGGAAGCAGTCAATGATTGTAGCACTTGAGCCAAAGAATAAGATAAGTTTGGTTAATGGAACTTTTCATCCACTTACAGAGACTGTGTCACACCTTACCCCTCTGTAAGGTATAACATGATCACGTAGAATACCTAATGAACTACCGCATTTCATCTACTGATAACTCATTAAATACCCTACAAGGGATTTTAAAACAATTTTCTTATTTTTGATAAGTGGTGAGCATTTCTAATGAGTATTTAAAATATTTAATTGAAATTAAAAACTAGTTAAAACTTTTGGCCCATTTTATTTTTTTTCGCAAATTTTATAAAAATTTTGACAGAGTTCTGTCTGTATTTTGAGAAACCAGTTCTTCAAATACCTGTAAAAAGCACTTCTAAAAATTTTTCTCAACAACTATTTCAATTTCACAATCAAACTCAATCCATTTCAACAACTCCATAATCATTTCAATCAATTTCTCAAGTTCAAAATTCAATAATCCTCAAAATACTAACAATACATTTCATTCAAATTAAATAAAATGGTTTCACTCATATTTCATCAGAGACAAAATAATTTATATACATCCTTACAAAATTTACATCAATAAAAATATAAACTAAACTTTATTACAAACTTCATACAAATTTTATACAAGCTGCTCAAGACCCATTATATGTCCATACATTTATATGCAATACATACATCAAAAGAAATATTTACAATTAGGGTATAAATTATACTCGATAACTTCAAGCAGAATGATCTTTAATCCTTAGCAGCTCAGTCTGCTGCTCTTCTAGTCTCTGTATCTGCGACAGCAATAAAAGCTATCGCTGAGTACTAGGACTCAGTGGTGCACAACATACTAAAATAATCTTTATGCAGAACTTAAATCACATTTATTCAAAAATTTGACTAAACATGAGCATTAAATACAAAACATGAATTATGAGATTTTAATTCAAACCAAGTTCATTTCAAAGTATCAAAACACATTTCATAAAACCCACAGTTAGATCATGCCATTCCAAATAAATAGAATCTCAATAGCCAGAGGCTAAAGAGAAATAACATCACAAGGCTAACTAGCTCAAATATATGGATATCCATTCACATCCTCTTCTACTGGCACACCTCAACACTTCTCCAGAGAAGGAATCAAAATTCAAAACTAATTACCCCCACTAATCGTGCTAGTGAGGTGTTCAAATATATGGTCATGACACTGTGGTTTCAAAACTTATCTTAACAATTTGTTAAACATTATCATTTCAAATATACACAATAACTTTCACAATTTAAATCAAACATCATAAGAATGCCATAATTCAATATTTCACATTATTCAAAACAGTATGGAGAAGATAATTATAAAAAGTATACGTTGTGCATAAACCTCAAACGAGTCGCCTGTTGGCCTTGACTCGACTCCTCGGGTTTTGTCCCGGTATTATTTTCCACTGAAACACACAATTTCACAGTGTTTCAATATCATAACTTAGCATAAATCCAATAATAAATTTAACTTCACTTTTACCTAGCTCTAACGTGCTAAATTCGACGTTCTTGAAATTTTGTGTTTCGGGTTACTATTCACTGCACTATTCAAGTCAAATTATTGACTTTCTAAGGCTTAATAGGTATGGAAATTCTAATTTTACCCACATACCACATTTTGGTCACCAAACTTGTTGGTTTTGATCATTTTCTCAAAACTTAGGTCTTTTAGGCAAAATTGCCAAATTTTCAATTTTGGTATCCCTAATTGTACTATTTCATTGGTCAATTTACTATTGGAATTTGGCAAAACTTTCTTCATAGAAAATGTTCCTTATTGTCTTAAGTTTATTCTCCTTTTTGAATCACCCCAATTGGAGTTTTGTAGCTCAAGTTATAAGCAAATTACGTTTACTGTTCATGCTGTAGAATTTTGGTTCTGCAGATTTGTTGATCCAACTTCGTTCAGCAATTTGATCAAGTTAAGTCCATAATTTGGTCTAATTTTCTTCATATGAAATGTTCTACTATGTCTTAGATTTCCATCGGTTCAAGAATCTCCTAAATCAGAGTTTTCTAGAGAGAGTTATAGCCATTGAAACATTACTGTTCAAATGGCAAATCTGCAGTCTGCAGATTTAGTGACCCAAATTGGCTCAGTAATTTGATTGGGTTAATGGCATAATTTGGGTTGGTATTCTTCATGAAAGTTTTAGGTCTATATCTCATCTAACCACTGATAAAATTTCAAGTCATTTTGACCTGCCTAGCTCCAGTTATGATCAAATGAATAAATACTGTTCATTTGGTCAGGTTGTGCAGGGCATCCTACGATTCCTCAACTTCGTTCACTTTGTTCACTAGGTTTTAGTCACTTTTTGGGCAGGCTTCCTAAATGAAAATTGTGTCATTTAGTTCCTATTTTCATTCCCAATTGGTCCCATATCCATTGGACTTGTAAAATTTCATTTTTGGTCCCTCAAATGAAATTTTGGTCATGTTGCCAGCACATAACCTTATCCAATCCGAATTGGCTTTTAATTCCAACACTTCTAACACACCTCATTTGGTCACAAATGAGCATTTTTTACTTCACATTAGGTCAAAGACACCATTTATAAGTTTTTTACATTTTTTGTCTCTAAACCCTAATGTCCAAACCCTAATTCACTAACCTCATGCATTTACTTGATTCCATGCCTCTAACCATAGTCATTCAACTAACTAAGGTTTATATACTCAATTAAATCCATCAAACCATGCAAATATACTCTCATATACATGCTGGCTGAAAATCATTCATGTTCCCTCAACAAATTTTTATTTCATTTTAAGCATTTTTCTAAGTTAACTAAGTTATAAACACAAGTAATAAACTCATTTGCAACTTAAATCACTAACCTTTATGTAGCAACTTCTAACTCCCCTTTTCTCCAATTTTCTTTCTTCTTTTCTTCTTTCTTTGGTGACCAATCTTCTTCTCAAGTTGCCTAGACAAGCTTTAACTATGGTGGCTTACTTTTCTATGGTGAAATCTTATAATATGCAAGCTCAAAATTGAGCTTTAATGGACGTTTTGGTGTGGGAGAGGGAGAGTGACGTTTTTTAAGAAGACTTTTGTGTTTTAATTTTTTTTTCTTTTCTTTCTTTATGTCTTTTGTCTTATGGAAGACCCAAAAATCTATTTAATCAAATTATTAATTATGGGATTTATGGCATCATGCATGATGTCATTTCTCTACACCTTTTTCATTTTCCTTCTTTTTTCTTTTTTTTTTTCTATTAGTTCTTTAATTTAATTTTCGATTCCAAAATTTTCTTTTCTCCGATTTTATTTGACAGTTAGGTCAGGAGTCAGCTCTCAGGGTCAATTGACCAAATTGCCCCTCGCCGGTTCATCCCGGTTTGTAATTAATTCCATATTTCTTAGGCTCACGACCTAATTATTTGGTAGCTTATGAGATCTTTTCGTGATTTTCTCTTTTCCACTGTGTTTATAAGGGTCCTAAGGACTGCAGTGTCACTTTTTATGGGTTCGAAATTTGAGTTTAAAACGGTTTCGCAGTCGTTCCCGAGAAGGTCACCCATCACTGTGATTCTCGACTCGTTTAACTTCTTATGTTCTATTTTTCTTGTTTATACTTAACTAATTGGATATTACTAATTATTTGTATTTATAGCTTATCTAGTTGTCTTAAGTGTGGTTCTAATCCCCTTAATTATCCGGACCGACACCGGTCATCGGAACAATGAAATATACCAAGCTATGCAAACGGGGGTGTTACAATTCTCCCCCCCTTAAATAAATTTCGTCTCGAAATTTTACCTGGTATCAATCTCTGAACAGCTGTGGGTGCTGTCTCCTCATGTCCTCTTCTCGTTCCCAAGTAGCCTCCTGGCTCGAATGATGGTTCCACAGCACTTTTACCAACGGTATCTGCTTGTTCCATAGCTGCTTCACTTCATAAGTCAGAATTTGTACGGGTTCTTCTTCATATGTGAGGTCTGGATTCACTTCAATTTCCTCTACTAGTAGTATATGAGATAGGTCTGATCGGTACCTCCTCAACATCGACACATGGAAAACATTATGTATCTTCTCCAACTCTGGAGGTAGTGCCAACTGATATGCCAAAGGACCCACTCTTTCTAGAACCTCATATGGCCCAATGAAACGAGGACTCAGTTTCCCCTTTCTGCTGAATCTCATAATTCTCTTCTAAGGAGAAACCTTGAGGAAAACTTTCTCACCCACTGCATACTCAATATCCCTTCTCTTCAGATCAATGTAGGACTTCTGACGGTCTGATGCAGTCTTAAGTCGATCTCGAATCACCCTGATTTTCTCTTCAGTTTGTTGAACAATTTCGGGTCCAATCATCCTTCTTTCACCCACGTCATCCCAACACAACGGGGTTCTACATTTTCTGCCATACAAAGCTTCATATGGAGGCATCCCAATACTAGATTGGTAGTTGTTATTGTAAGCAAACTCAATCAAAATCAAGTGTGCATCCCAACTGCCCTCAAATTCAATCACACAAGCTCGTAGCATGTCCTCCAAGATCTGAATTACCCTCTCAGACTAGCCATCTGTCTGTGGGTGGAATGCAGTACTGAAGTTCAATCTAGTTCCTAGGGCTCTCTAAAGACTACCCTAGAATCTAGAAGTGAACCTAGGATCTTTGTCTGACACGATGGATACTGGCACTCCATGCAGTCTCACAATCTCATTGATTTATAACTTGGCCAATCTTTCTAAACTGTAGTCCATCCGAACTGGCAGAAAATGAGCAAATTTAGTCAGTCTGTCAACAATGACCCATACTGTATCATGACTATTCTGTGTCCTCGGAAGTCTCATTACAAAATCCATTGTTATTCTCTGCCATTTCCATTCTGGTACTGATAATGGATGTAACAACCCAGCGGGTACTTGATGTTCTGCCTTCACTTGTTGACAAGTTAGGCATTTAGATACAAACTCTGCCACATCCCTTTTCATACCCATCCACCAGTAATGCTCCTTTAGCCCTCTATACATTTTTGTGCCACCAGGGTGCATGGCGAAAGGAGACTCATGTGCTTCCTTCAAAATGATCTGTCTCAAATCGACATCATTAGGAACACATATTCTACCCTGGTGTAGTAATAGATCATCATCTCTGATTGAGAATTTTGGTTTCATACCCTTTCGGACTTCTTCCATCAGCTTCTGATACTTCTGATCATTCTGAGCAGCCATTCTAATTTGATCAATTAACACTGGCTGTACATGCCATGCAACTGCTGTCTGCCCATCATCATTAATCTCTAAGCTGGCATGCAATGATCTTAACTCATGTACCAAAGACAAAGGAGTAACCCGTAGACTTGCCATAGTCTTGCGACTTAAGGCATCAGCCATAACATTAGCTTTCCTTGGCTGATAGTCTATCAGACAATCATAGTCTTTTATCAACTCTAACCATCTCCTCTGTCTCAAATTCAACTCCTTCTGAGTGCCCAAATACTTTAAACTCTTATGATCTGTGTAGATGTAACACTTTTCCCCATACAAATAGTGTCTCTAGATCTTAAGAGCAAACACTATAGCTGCAAGCTCTAAATCATGTGTTGGATAATTCCTCTCATGCGGTTTCAGTTGGCGTGATGCATAGGCAATGACATTTCGATCTTGCATCAATACACAGCCTAACCCATTATGAGAAGCATCACTATAAACGGTGTATTCTTTACCCGGTGTAGGTAAAGTCAGGACTGGAGCTTCAGTCAAACATTTCTTCAATTCATCAAAACTCTGTTGGCATTTATCCGTCCACTGAAATTTTACATCTTTTCGGAGTAGCTTAGTCAATGGTGACGCCAACATGGAAAATCCCTTTACAAACCTATGGTAGTATCCAGCTAAACCCAGAAAACAGCGAATCTCTGTGACATTTCTGGGTGGCCTCTAATTAAGGACAGCTTTAATCTTACTTAGATCTACCTTGATGCCCTCTTCTGATACTACATGCCCTGTGAAAGATATTTCCTTCAGCCAAAATTCACACTTCGACAATTTGGCATATAACTGTTTCTCCCTCAAAGTCTGCAGTACAATCCGCAGATGTCTATCATGCTCTTCTGCATTCCTCGAATAGACCAATATATTATCTATAAATACCACAACAAACTGGTCGAGGTATGGTCTGAAGATAGTGTTCATTAGATCCATAAAAGCAGCCGGAGCATTAGTTAACCCGAATGGCATGACTAAGAACTCATAATGGCCATAGCGGGTTCTGAAGGCAGTTTTAGGAACACTCTGCTCTTGTACTTTCAGCTAATAATAACCTGATCTCAGGTCAATTTTGGAAAACACAGCTACACCCCTCAACTGATCAAACAAGTCATCAATGCGGGGCAATGGATATCTATTCTTTATTGTCACTTTATTCAACTGCCAATAATCAATACACAAGCAGAGAGTGCCATCCTTCTTCTTAACAAACAACACTGGTGCTCCCCAAGGTGACACACTAGGGTGGATAAAGCCCTTGTCAAGCAATTCTTGCAATTGCACTTTCAACTCTTTCAATTCTGCTGGTGCCATTCTATATGGTATTATGGAGATTGGGTCCACACCAGGCATAACATCAATTTCAAACTGCACCTCTCTTTCTGGAGGTAATCCTGGCAATTCATTAGGAAATACATCCGGAAAGTCACATACAGTAGGGATGTCCCTTAGTGCTGGGCTCCCCACTTGGGTGTCTATCACATGTGCCAAGTATGCTTCACACCCCTTTTTGATCATCCTTCTGGCTAGTGCAGCCGAAATGATGTTTGATGGCAGTAAATGCCTCTCCCCATGTATTACCACATCACTATACAAAGGGAGACCAAAAGTGATTGTCTTCATTCTACAGTCAATCATAGTGTGATGCCTGGCTAACTAATCCATGCCCAAGATGATATCATACTCTCTGAAGGGCGTTTCAATCAAATCTGACAGGAAAACATGTCCTTGGATCACCAAAGGACAGTCTCTATAGATTCTGTTGACCCGGACCTCTTGTCCTAACGGACTAGTTACTAGCACTTCAAAACCCATTTGCACACATGGAACAGCAAGTGAACTGACTATGCTAGCACTAACATATGAATGGGTTGAACCCGGATCAAACAACACAAATACATCTTGCTCAGAGATAGAGAATGTACCGGCTACAACATCAGAAGTCTCAGCCTCTTCTCGCTGTCTCATTGAATAAACCCTGACTGAAGCACTCCCTTGTGCCGACTGACCAACTGTGCCTTGACTGCCTGAAGTAGTGCCTCTACCTCTGCCTCTTCCTCTGCCAACAGACTGTGAACCTCTGGGAGCAGGACTCTGAATAGATCCCTCGGCAGTAGTAGGAGCTGGACTATATCTCGAAGCACTAGTACAGTCTTTAGCTATATGGCCCTTGCCTCCGCAGTTAAAGCAGGCTCCAGTGGCCCAATAGCATTCCCTCCCATGAATCTTGCCACAAGTCTCACAGGGGCGGGCAGAATGTGAACCCCTGCTAGACTGCTGACCAGACCTAGGGGGTCTCTGTTCGGAAAATCGGCCCCGACCAAATCTTCCACCTCGACCCCTGCTGGGTCCACTAAACTTCTTTTTCTTTCTAGAGGTAGCACCAGAACTCTGTTCAACTGATTTTTTCCCCTTGCCTTTTTCTGATTTCTCAGCTTTCTCTGATTTTTCTTTCACTGGGGCTGCTTCTGATTCAATTCTCTCCAACTCAAGTGCTTGAGACATAAGCTCTGAGAAGTTGCTGTGTCGAAATCCCACAACTTGCATCCTTATACTGGGCTTCAAACCCGTCTCAAATCTCTTGCATCTTGCCTTGCTGGTAGTAAGGAGACTTCCAGCATAATGACTTAAGCGGGAGAACTCCCTCTCATACTCTGCTACTGATCGATTCCCTTGTTTTAGACTCAGAAACTCTTGTAACTTCTTATCAACATATGCATCTGGGATGTATTTCTGTCTGAAATCTCTGATAAAGTCATCCCAGGTCAACACTGGTGGTTCAGCTAAGCTGTGGGGGATGGTCTTCCACCAATCATACGCATCCCCTTGCAATAGCGACACAGAGTATTCAAACTTCAATTCATCTTGGCAGTGCAGCTTCTTAAATACTCTGTCCATTCTTTTAAGCCATTGCTCTGCCTCTAAAGGGTCCACTGTACCCTTAAATTCTGCAGCCCCATACTTCAGTAACTTGTCATACTGTCTGATTGGAGGCAGTGGTTATGCCACAGGTGTCTGGGGTGGAGCTTGAACAGGCATACCCCCAGCCATTTGTTGAAACATCGTAGCCATCTGCTACGCGAATTGTGTAGGAAACTGCGGCATTTGCGAGGCTGGTGCTACTGACCCACTGACATTCGGTAAAGCTGGGGCTTCCCCTTGTGCCTCAGCTTCAGGCTGAAGTTAGGGTATCTCCTGAACAAGTAACACATGGAGATTTCCCTCCGTTAGTTCATATTCATGATGTAATGCACTGTATGTAACAATTATGGACATTGAGCAGTTGTACTTAACAAAGAAAAGACACAAATTCACAATTTAAAACATACTTCAAAAATTTGCTCTGATACCACTAAAACATGTCACACCTTACCTCTCTGTAAGGTATAACATGATCCTGTAGAATACCTAATGAACTACCGTACTTCATCTACCGATAACTCATTAAGTACCCTACAAGGGATTTTAAAATAATTTTCTTATTTTTGATAAGTGGTGAGCATTTTTAATGAGTATTTAAAACATTTAATTGAAATTAAAAACTAGTTAAAACTTTTGGCCCATTTTATTTTTTTTCACAAATTTTATAAAAATTTTGATAGAGTTCTGTCTGTATTTTGAGAAATCAGTTTTTCAAATACCTGTAAAAAGCACTTCTAAAATTTTTTTTCAACAACTACTTCAATTTCACAATCAAACTCAATCCATTTCAACAACTCCATAATCATTTCAATCAATTTCTCAAGTTCAAAATTCAATAATCCTTAACATACTAACAATACATTTCATTCAAATTAAATAAAATGGTTTCACTCATATTTCATCAGAGACAAAACAATTTATATACATCCTTACAAAATTTACATCAATAGAAATATAAACTAAACTTTGTTACAAACTTTATACAAATTTTGTATAAGCTGCTCAAGACCCATTATATGTCCATACATTTATATGCAATACATACATCAAAAGAAATATTTACAATTAGGGTATAAATTATACCCGATAACTTCAAGCAGAATGATCTTTAATCCTTAGCAGCTCAGTCTGCTGCTCTTCTAGTCTCTGTATCTGTGACAGCAATAAAAGCTATCGCTGAGTACTAGGACTCAGTGGTGCATAACATACTAAAATAATCTTTATGTAGAACTTAAATCACATTTATTCAAAAATTTGACTAAACATGAGCATTAAATACAAAACATGAATTATGAGATTTTAATGCAAACCAAGTTCATTTCAAAGTATCAAAACACATTTCATAAAACCCACAGTTAGATCATGCCATTCGAAACAAATAGAATCTCAATAGCCAGAGGCTAAAGAGAAATCACATCACAAGGCTAGCTAGCTCAAATATATGGATATCCATTCACATCCTCTTCTACTGGCACACCTCAACACTTCTCCAGAGAAGGAATCAAAATTCGAAAATAATTACCTCCACTAGTAGTGCTAGTGAGGTGTTCAAATATATGGACATGACATTGTGGTTTCAAAACTTATCTTAACAATTTGTTAAACATTGTTATTTTAAATATACACAATAACTTTCATAATTTAAATCAAACATCATAAGAATGCCATAATTCAATATTTCACATTATTCAAAACAGTATGCAGAAGATAATTATAAAAAGTATACGTTGTGCACAAACCTCAAACGAGTCGCCTGTTGGCCTTGACTCGACTCATCGGGTTCTGTCCCGGTATTCTTTTCCACTGAAACACACAATTTCACGGTGTTTTAGTACCATAACTTAGCATAAATCCAATAATAAATTTAACTTCACTTTTACCTAGCTCTAACGTGCTAAATTTGATGTTCTTGAAATTTTATGTTTCGGGTTACTATTCACTGCACTATTCAAGTCAAATTATTGACTTTCTAAAACTTAATAGGTATGGAAATTCTAATTTTGCCCACATACCACATTTTGGTCACCAAACTTGTTGATTTTGGTCATTTTCTCAAAACTTAGGTCTTTTAGGCAAAATTGCCAAATTTTCAATTTTGGTGTCCCTAATTGTACTATTTCATTGGTCAGTTTACTGTTGGAATTTGGCAAAACTTTCTTCATAGAAAATGTTCCTTATTGTGTTAAGTTTATTCTCCTTTTTGAATCACCCCAATTGGAGTTTTGTAGCTCAAGTTATAAGCAAATTACATTTACTGTTCATACTACAGAATTTTGGTTCTGCAGATTTGTTGATCCAACTTCGTTCAGCAATTTGATCAAGCTAAGTCCATAATTTGGTCTAATTTTCTTCATATGAAATGTTCTACTATGTCTTAGGTTTTCATCGGTAATTTGGTCTAATTTTCTTCATATGAAATGTTCTACTATGTCTTAGGTTTCCATCGGTTCAAGAATCGCCTAAATCAGAGTTTTCTAGAGAGAGTTATAGCCATTGAAACATTACTGTTCAAATGGCAAATCTGCAATCTGCAGATTTAGTGACCCAATTTGGCTTAGTAATTTGATTGAGTTAATGTCATAATTTGGGTTGGTATTCTTCATGAAAGTTTTAGGTCTATATCTCATCTAACCACTGGTAAAATTTCAGGTCATTTTGACCTACCTAGCTCCAGTTATGACCAAATTAACAAATACTGTTCATTTGGTCAGGTTGTGCAGGGCAGCCTGCGATTTCTCAATTTCGGTTACTTTGTTCACTAGGTTTTAGTCACTTTTTGGGCAGGCTTCCTAAATGAAAATTGTGTCATTTAGTGCCTATTTCCATCCCCAATTGGTCCCATATCCATTGGACTTGTAAAATTTCATTTTTGGTCCTTCAAATGAAATTTTGGTCATGCTGCCAGCACATGACCTTATCCAATCCGAATTGGCTTTTAATTCCAACACTTTTAACACACCTCATTTGGTCACAAATGACCAATTTTCACTTCACATTAGGTCAAAGACACCATTTATAAGTTTTTCACATTTTTTTGTCTCTAAACTCTAATGTCCAAACCCTAATTCACTAACCTCATGCATTTACTTGATTCCATGCCTCTAACCATAGTCATTCAACTAACTAAGGTTTATATACCCAATTAAATCCATCAAACCATGCAAATATACTCCCATATACATGCTGGCTGAAAATCATTCATGGTCCCTCAACAAATTTTTATTTCATTTTAAGCATTTTTCTAAGTTAACTAAGTTATAAACACAAGTAATAAACTCATTTGCAACTTAAATCACTAACCTTTGTGTAGCAAATTCTAACTCCTCTTTTCTCCAATTTTCTTTCTTCTTTTTTTCTTTCTTTGATGACCAATCTTCTTCTCAAGTTGCCTAGACAAGCTTTAACTATGGTGGCTTACTTTTCTATGGTAAAATCTTATAATATGCAAGCTCAAAATTGAGCTTTAATGGAGGTTTTGGTGTGGGAGAGGGAGAGTGATGTTTTTTAAGAAGACTTTTGTGTTTTAATTTTTTTTTCTTTTCTTTCTTTATGTCTTTTGTCTTATGGAAGACCCAAAAATCCATTTAATCAAATTATTAATTATGAGATTTATGGCATCATGCATGATGTCATGCATGATGTCATTTCCCTACACCTTTTTCATTTTCCTTCTTTTTTCTTTTTTTTTTATTAGTTCTTTAATTTAATTTTCGATTCCGAAATTTTCTTTTCTCCGATTTTATTTGACAGTTAGGTCAGGAGTCTGCTCTCGGGGTCAATTGACCAAATTGCCCCTCGCCGATTCATCCCGGTTTGTAATTAATTCTATATTTCTTCTGGCTCCCTGACCTAATTATTTGACTGGCTTAACAGATCTTTTTCATGATTTTCTCTTTTCCACTGTGTTTATAAGGGTCCTAAGGACTGCAGCGTCACTTTTTACGGTTCGAAATTTGAGTTTAAAACGGCTTCGCAGTCGTTCCCGAGAAGGTCACCCATCGCTGTGACTCTCGGCTCGTTTAACTTCTTATATTCTATTTTTCTTGTTTATACTTAACTAATTGGACATTACTAATTATTTGTGTTCATAGCTTATCTAGTTGTCTTAAGTGTGGTTCTAATCCCCTTAATTGTCCGGACCGACACCGGTCATCGGAACAGTGAAATATACCAAGCTATACAAACAGGGGTGTTACAGACTGATCCTCTCTATCCTCTTTGGCGTAGATGCAATAGCCTTGTGAAATCTTAGTTGCTCAGCAGTGTGATCAAAGAAATAGCAGATACAGTGTTATATTGTGCTACAACAACTGATATTTGGATTGAATTGGGGAATCAATTTTCAGGTAACAATGCTACACGAATCTTTCGATTGAAGAAGGAAATTTATGCTTTATAGCAAGGGGATGATTCAATATCTATTTATTTCTCAAAGCTACGGAAAATATGGGATGAATTAACTGAATTGAAAAGTGGAAATGATTTGCCTACACCTAGTGATTTTGATCATTATCTTGAGTTCTTGATGGGATTGAATGAAAGTTATGAAGCTGTGAGAAGTCAAATATTGTTAGTAGATCCTTTGCCTAAAGTTGCTCAGATCTATGCAAAGTTGATTTAGGAGGAATCTCAAAGAAATATATGTGCTACTTCATTATCTCAAACTTCTGCTGCTTTAGTATCACAGAGGTCTCAATTTTCTGGAAATCAGTTTTTTGATAATAATCAGAGTTTTCAAAGGACTATGTATAAGAAACAGGTGACTTGTGAACATTGTGGGAAACAAGGACATCAAAAAGATACTTGTTTTTGTCTCATTGGCTTCCCCCCAAATTACAAGTTCAGTAATAATAGATCTGCTACTCAATCAAAATTCTCTGGTCAACCTAGAGTTGCGCAAGTAGTACAAGATCATGCTAGCCAAATGGACACTGGTGCTTCTGTTAAACCTTTGGCAGATGCATTAACCCCCACTCAAATTCAACAATTGATCACTTGCTTGCAAAATATGAATGTGAACACAATCAATACTTCTACAGCAGCAGCAAACACTGTATCAGTAGGTTCTTCTTCATTCATTTCAGATTCCTTAGGTAACATTGCAAGTAGTATTCATTCATAATCTTGTACTCATATATCAGATTATAGGATTCTTGATAGTGGTGCATCAGACCATATAACCAATTTGCCATCCCTTCTTCAAAACAAGGAACTTCCTTCTATAAATTCCCAAGTTAGACTACCAGATGGTTCATTAGCACCTATTACTTACATTGGTGATGTTTACCTCACATCCACATTAGTTTTGAAGAATGTCCTATGTTGCTTTTCATTTCAATTTAACCTTCTTTCCATTAGCAAATTAACCAAAGACTTACCATGTAGTGTTTAATTTTCATCTAGTTTTTGTGAAGTGCAGGACCATGTGCAAAAGAAGATTTTGGGGATTGGTGAGCAACAGCATGGGCTATATCTTTTTAAAGGTTCTACACAACTTATCAAACCAAATTCCACTCTTATTCAATCTATTGCACTTACTGAGTCTCTTTCCAGTTGTAAAATTTTTTCTGCTAGTGTTGATGATCTTTCTTTGTGACATGTACATTTAGGCCATGCTTCTTATTCCAAATTAAAACATTTGTTTCTAGATCTTATGATTGATAATAAAACTACAATTTGTGAAGTTTGTTCATTAGCAAAGAATCATAGATTGCCATTTTCTAGAAGTACTACCATTTCTGCTCATCCCTTTAATTTGTTACATATGGATATATGGGGTCCATTTAGAATTTCTTCTCATACAGGTGCTCAGTATTTTCTCGCTGTGGTTGATGATCATTCTAGACTTACTTGGACCTTTCTCATGTCACACAAATCACAGGTTCTGTCAAATTTAAAAACTTTGTTTTCTCTCATTCAAAATCAATTTTCTACCAAAGTAAAAAAAGTTAGAACTGATAATGACCTGGAGTTTTCAAAGAATGTACTCAATTTTTTGATAATTTAGGAATACTTCATAAGTCTTCATGTGTCCATACCCCTCAACAAAATGGTATTGCTGAAAGGAAACATAGGCATCTTCTAGAATTAGCAAGAGCCATAAGATTTCAAGCTTCCTTACCTATAGACTTCTAAAGTGATTGTATTCTTACAGCTACCTACATAGTCAATAGATTGCCTACTCCCATATTAAATAACAAAAGTCCATATGAAATCATTTTCGGTCATCCTCCCAATATGTCTCATTGTCGAACCATTGGCTGTTTATGTTTTGCAGCATCTTCCAGTATTGGAAGGGATAAATTTCAGCCAAGAAGTATCAAATGTATTTTTTTAGGATATCCCTTTGGTAAAAAAGGTTACTTGGTTTATGATCTTAAAGGAAAAAAACAATTTGTGTCTCGAGATGTAATTTTTGATAAAACTCAATTTCCATTCAAAAGTTCTGCTTCTGATACATCATCTCCAAATGTTCTTCCAATTTCAGTTTCTGATGAATCTTCTCATTTTCCTTACTATTTCTCCCTTTATTATTTCTTCTTCTCCTTTGAATATTTCTTCATCTAGTTCGGCTATACCTCCAACTTCTGATTCAGTAATTCCTCATCCTACTGACACTCAGTTACCTCAACCTGGAAAATCAACACGAATCACTAGACCTCCTTTCTGGTTAAACAATTATAGTACCCATTATGCTGTACATTCTCCAAATTCAAAATCTTCTGAAGCATCAGGTACTTCTCTATATCCTATTTCTAGTTACTACTCTTGTTCTTTAGTTACTCAAAAATACCAAAAAACACTTACTAATTTTGGCCATACCAAAGAACCTAGCACCTATCAAGAAGCTGCCAATCATCCACAGTGGATACAAGCCAGGAATGAAGAATTACAGGCACTGGAGTCTACTGGGACTTAGGAGATGACTGATTTACCTGCTAATAAGGTTCCTATTAGTTGCAAATGGGTGTATAAGATTAAACATAATGTTGATGGGTTTATAGAGCATTACAAGGCAATACTTGTTGCCAAGAGATACACTCAAAAAGAAGGAGTAGATTTTCACGATACATTTTCACCGGTGGCAAAAATGAATACTGTAAGAACTCTTTTGGCACTTGCTGCAATAAAAAAATGGCATCTCTACCAAATGGATGTTAATAATGCTTTTTTACATGGTGATTTAAATGAGGAGATCTATATGCTTCCTCCACCAGGGTATATCAAAGAAAATTCATCAAAAGTCTGCAAACTCAAAAAATTATTATATGGCTTAAAACAAGCTAGTAGACAATGGTTTATTAAATTTTCCTCATTTTTGCTTGATCAGGGATTGGCTCAATCTAAAGCAGACTATTCTCTTTTTACTAAGCATTCTTCCTCTGGCATATTGGTTGTGTTGGTTTATGTTGATGACTTGGTGATAACAGGGGATTCTGATGCAGATATTTTCGCTTTCAAGGCTTCTTTAAAGACTATATTTCCTGTCAAAGACATAGGCTCACTAAAATTCTTCCTAGGTCTTGAAATAGCTACGTCTTCACATGGCATCTTTCTTTCTCAAAGGAAGTACACACTTGAGCTATTGCAAGATTCTGGTTTACTTGGATGCAAGCCTATTGCAACTCCCATGGAACAAAATTTAAAATTATTAGCTAATTCTGGTGACATGTTATCAGACCTTGGTGCATATCAGAGATTAGTGGGATGTCTCATTTATCTTACAATTACTAGACCCGATATTACATTTATTGTGCAGCAATTAAGCTAATTCATGCATGCCTCATGACAACAACATTTTGATGCAGCAATAAGAGTGCTTCATTACTTAAAACAGTCTCCAGGTCAAGGGATTCTCTTATCTTCCACTAGTGCTATGTGTTTGAGAGCTTATAGTGACTCGGATTGGGCATCTTGTCCTAATTCTAGGCACTTTGTTACTGGTTATTGTGTGTTATTAGGACACTCCCTGATCTCTTGGAAATCGAAAAGACAACATACCATTTGTCGATCTTCAGCAGAAGTTGAATATCGTGCAATGGGTGATGCCACATGTGAATTAATTTGGCTTCATAGACTGTTAAAAGATATTGGGGTTGACTTGCCACATGCTACTCTTCATTGCAACAGTCAAGCTGCATTGTATATCTCTACCAATCCAATTTTTCATGAACGTACAAAGTACATTGAGTTGGATTGCCATTTGGTACGAGATCAAATTCAAAGTGGTTTTTTGAAGACAAGCTATGTTGAGTCTAGTAGACAATTAGCTGATTTACTGACTAAGGCTCTTTCTCGACATCATCATTCAGAGTTAGTTTCACAGCTGGGCTTATTCAATCTCTATACATCTTTAACTTCTTCAAAGGGGGAGGGGGTGTGTGGAGAAATTCATGCATAAGCTGCACAAAGCAGTTACTAATTTATTAGGATTCGTTAATTAGTTAGTCCACATAAGCAAGTCTGTTAGTTAGTTTCTCAGTTTGTTAGCTTCAGCTGTATATAAATATCATTTACTCTTCTTCTGGTGTAATTTTGAAGAAACCATAATCTTAAATATAGTTTTGCACATTCCTCATAATATTAATTATAAATGTTAATTTATGATGATGATGATGATTATTATTATTATTATTATTATTATTATTATTATTATTATTATTATTATCAATTCTACCTTATTACTAAGAAAATCGTTATCTTGCTAATAGATATATTATATAAACCACCATAAGCTTGGCCTAATTGCAGTTAATATAAAAGAGGAAGACATACCTTTGAATGAAAAGAAAAAAATATATATTTAATTCAATGTAAGTATCTTATATTAATATATACTTGATAAATTATACTTAAATAGTTTTTTAATAATGGCAGATGAAAGAAAAGTATTATATTAGGATACCTAAAGAGACTAAGAATATTTATTTTTAAATAAAAACATATTATTTTAACATACTAATATGAAAAGTACGATATATTATTAAAGTTAAAGTTACATTCTTACATAGCGCTTACATGATATCTCTATTAGTGAAATAATAATTTTCTTAATGATGAATAGAATTAATAAGAGTTAAAAAATTTATAATTTAATTAAAAATTTTCATAATATAAAGTAGAATTGTAAAAATTTAGTGAATATAAAGTTTTTTTTTATAATTATCCCTATTTCATATTATAAAAATAAAATATTTTGAATATATACGCTTCTATTGTTTTTCCTAAAATAATTAAAAATTTAATGATTATTCAAAAAAACAGTAATGATATGATAAGAATTAATGCAAAAAAGTAAGTGCATGGCACTATATGTCACATTAACTACAGTAACTGATGAATCAGTGGTCCCTTAAATGATAATAATAATAATAATAATAATAATAAAGAAGAAGAAGATAGATCAACGAAATACCATAATTGCCCACAGAAATTTGAAGACCTTTTAAAACCCCACTATGTGGAGATAATCAATGGAAGATGCTTATGTTATTTTCACTCTTTTTATTCTTCTCCTTCTTCATGTGCAAGGATTGTTGTGGAAAACCCTATCATCTCCCTAAATATAATTTAACCATGATCTTGATTAATTTCATCATAATCATTTAAATATATAGAATCCCATTAAATCCCTAAACCAACTTATTAAACCACTAAAATTGATCCATTTCATTCAATTGTATGTGCGTTGTTGAGCCATTAATTAAACAATTTTGACAAAAACCCCTTTTTAGATTATTCAAATAATCTATATGATATTTGTCATATTAATAAATTAAATGTGCCCTTCCAAAAATTTTTTAATTATTTTAAATGTTTAATTATATATATATATATAATATTAATAATTTTTATAAACAAAATTAGGTAACAAATAAAAATATTTAAATCTAAAATCGACATAGATACTAATTATCAAAGATAATAATACACTATTAAATTTTTATAAAATAAAATTAAAATTATCAAAGATGATAATACATAATTAAATTTTTATAAAATCAAATTAAGTGAAAAATATTGGTTGTCATCCCTAATAAATTTAACACTCTTTTTCAGAAAGGTAATGAATTAGATACTTTAAGGCACTTGATCCAATTAAATTATATTGACATGAATTTAAGTAATATATAATCAAATTTAAAATATATTTAAATTTAAAAAATAATACTCTATCAAATTAAGGTTAAATTTAAATTTATGAATTAAGTAATCTATTTTTATATATTATTAATTAAATTTAAAATATAAAATTTATATGTTTTTAAATAAATAAATAAAAATATTTTATAAAATTTTTAAATTTGAAATAATAAAGTATTAAAAGTATTTTTAACTAAATTATTATTAAAATAAATAAGATTAAACCATCTAAATAATATTCAGATAGCAGTAATTAAATTTAAATAATTTAAAATAAAATTTAATTAAATATAAGATCAATATTAACATTATTAATTAAGTTCAACCGAGGTAATTTGGAGTAGTGTTCTACCATAACCATCCACTTTATTCTGTCCTCTAAAGTCCACCAAAGCTCGCCCACACTCACCCTGGGCGCACGTTAGTCAACTCTACACTAAAGTCCAACAAGATCAAAAACACCAAAAACCCCATGCTTTTAAGTAAACAAATTCCATTCTAGAAGGGCATTTTCGTCATTCAAAGTCATCCCCTCAAATATAAAATACGATCGACTTGAAAGCTCAACCTTCTATTTGCAAAAAACACCTAGAAGCGACACTTTCTGCTTTAAAAATCTTTCTTTCTCGCCGGAATCCAAAACTTTCCGGCGATTTCTTTACGAAGATTTCAGTCTTTTAGTGGTCACTTCACTATTTCCATGGAGATTTGGTGAATTTCTTGGCCCTGTTAATTCTTTTTAGCTCTCTCTCTTTCTCTCTGCAAGGAAAAACTGATCAACAAAACACTCGAAGCTAGTTGGCGAAGGTTGGCCGTGGCGTGATGGGATTTTGCATCTGTCCGCTGGAGACACCGGCAAGGTTGCTTTGGACTACCAGCTTCTTTCGCCACAAACTTATGCTTTTCTAACTTACCTTCTATACGTACACATATAACCTATACACACACACACAAACGTTCTATTAGTTTTCTTTTGTGTTCCACTTGCTGGTGGAATTTCAACGGCAAAATTTGCCGGAGATCATTCAGAGAGTGAAGATGGAGTCTGGACGGCTTTTCTTTAATCCTTCTTCTTGCAACGGGAACATGCTGTTCCTTAGGAACTGTAATCCCGTTTTCCGAGGTAAACAATAATATTTCACTTCTTTTATCTTACTGTTTGGTTGCTGAAAATCGAAAAGAACGAAAATAAAAGAATATGGGTTGACTCTTTTCTTTGATTTCTCTTTTTGTCCTTCGTTAAAATTAGCCGAGTGGAAGGTGTAATTAAACTGTGATCACAAGAAGGGTTTGATTAGCATATAAATCAAATTAAAGATTAATTAAGGTGGGTTAATTAATTATTGTACTTGTTCTAATTTTCTATGATGAAGGTCCAAGATCATCAATGTTGAACATGGAGGATACCTCCAAGAAGAGACCATTTTTCAGCTCGCCGGAAGACTTGTTCGACGAAGAATATTATGAGGAACAGTTGCCGGAGAAGAAGCGACGCCTCACTCTGGAGCAGGTAAATTGCCAAGAATCAAGAATAATAAATTAAATCCTTGTGAGATTTGGCATATATATCCATCGACACATCTCTAATGTAATATCCAATTTTCTAGCCTTATCAGCATCAAATTCCTATTAAAAGAATCCAAATGATACTAGAACCTAAAGTAATTTATGGATTAAATTAAAATAACAATAATAAATATTATTCGTTATTCCATATTTCTTTTTACCTGGCTGCCCAGTTGAAAGAATAAGCATGATTCCAAGCATGAGAATTTTCTTTTTTAATGTAATTAACCAAGAAGGGTAGCAAAGATATTAAAAGTTGGTGTATAATATAATTAAAATGGCCGTGGTTCTGAAGGTGAATCTGCTGGAGAAGAGTTTTCAGGAAGAGAACAAGCTGGAGCCCGAACGAAAGACTCAGCTGGCCAAGAAGCTGGGATTACAGCCCAGGCAAGTGGCTATATGGTTCCAAAACCGCAGGGCTCGATGGAAGACCAAGCAACTTGAGAGAGACTATGATCTTCTCAAAGCTTCTTATGATTCTCTTCTCTCTAATTACGACACTGCTGTAAAGCAAAATGAGAAGCTTAAATCTGAGGTATACCTTCTTCTTTACATCTCTTTTCAAAATTATAATTGTTTATGCATATGATAAACCAAAAGATTAATTAGTCGATAATTTTCCTTCAAATGTTAATATTGTTCTAAACCACACTTTGCTTTCAAAAGTTCAAGAAAAAAAAATTGGAATAAACCCTCGTGGCTTTCTTGAAAATATGCCTATGGACTCTTTCTTTTCGGAAAGGGAAAGATGAGCTAGCAAATTTGGACTTATTATTCTTATTGCCTTTTATTAATTTGCATGAACTAATTAAACTGCAGGTCGTTTCTTTGACTGAGAAGCTGGAAGCCAAAGACGTGACCGGAGCACTACCGCAGCAAAACTCTGACTCGCTTCAGGTGGATATAGCCAACGCATGTGATGTTCAAATGGGTGTGAAGGTTGAGGACCGCCTGAGTTCAGGAAGCACCAGAAGTGCAGTGGTGGATGAAGACAGTCCGCAGCTTTTGGACAGTGGGGATTCTTTCTTTCAGAATGATAACTATGGAGGATGTGTAATCGGAGGCCCAGGTGATAGCGTGCAATCAGAGGAGGATGATGGGAGTGATGATGTGTTTGTGACGGCCGGAGATCAGCAGGAGGAAGAACCCTTGCCATGGTGGGTGTGGTCATAATAAGAAGCTTCGTTAAACTTAATATTTTAACATTGTTAAGATAGGTGTAATGCTATATTTCCAATAGTTGCTTAGCTTGGAACATATATAAATGGAAGCCAGTTGGGTTGGGTGTGGCTGAAATGCTTGAAATTGAACTAAGGTTTATATTAATGAATAAAATTTGAAGGTTTTTAAATATAACTATAGTAATTATTGAATGTATAATGATTTTATTATGACTATTTACTATAATCGATTGCATTGATTAAATCCTTATCAAATGTGAGATCAACCTTAAATTTTCCATAAGATATTCAATGGCAAATCCATGCATGGGTAGTTGAATTTCAAGACACAATGGAAACTTTCTATAAGATATTCAATTGCAAGAGAAGAGCCAAGGTGGGTGCAAGTGTCCACTCAACAAAAACACTTCCCATGTGCTTCAACCTCACGTCACAAACCACTTCCAACTTGTAATTTTACTTTACTAGAATATGTCCTGTTCTGTTCTTCCCACTCTCCCGCTTTCTATTTCTTGTCACGGTTGATGTGTTTCCTAAACCTAAAATATAAATATACGAATTTTGTTTATTTTATATGCGAATATATTCAGTTTATTATATATCGAGTCAGATAAAAAATTTCCCTTTCTGAAGCTATTATTACTCCTTCAAATGATGACCATCAATGATCAAACCTCAACATTAGAGCAAAGTGACAAATAACTTATATGTAGTAAAATAAAAAAGATATCATACAAGCAAGTCTTAGGTGTGAATGAGTAAAAATGTTGTTTAAAAGTTTATAAATGACTGAATATATTGTTTGAAAGTTAAAATCATAGATTACTATTATATGCAAGTTAACTTATATATATATATATATATATATATATATATATATATATATATATATATATATATATTTGCGATTCTTTTTATTAAATTACGAATCTTATAACTTTTATATATTATATCTTCTTTATATTGATCTTATTTAAAATTAAAAAAAAAAACTTAATTTACTGAATAAATATTCATATTAAACTTTATTTAACAAATGTTCAACTAAACTAACTTATATATATATATATATATATATATATATATATATATATATATATATATATATATATATATATTTGCGATTCTTTTTATTAAATTACGAATCTTATAACTTTTATATATTATATCTTCTTTATATTGATCTTATTTAAAATTAAAAAAAAAACTTAATTTACTGAATAAATATTCATATTAAACTTTATTTAACAAATGTTCAACTAAACTATTCCAATTTAAATTTAATAAGTATTCTTCGATTTTAATATTTTCTTTTGGTTTTTGATTTAATTTTATTTTAATTTGAATTTAATCAAGGCTCACAATACCTTATAAAAGAGTTTTTTTCTAATAAAAATTTTTCTATTATTTTTCATTATTGTCTTTAAAAATTAAAGTAAAAAATAAATATTAATTAATTATTCTCTTTTATAAGATATAATTGTTATAAAATAATAATATAATATTATAAAATGATTTTTGTAAGATGGATACCAAATTCTTCCTAGGCGTTCATGCCATTTTTTATCCTTTCTTTGAAATAAAAATGTTATCTCGGTTTTTATTAAGGTTAAGATTCATTAAAATTCTAACTCTTAATACATTTTAAATATTAATAGATTTATTAATAATAAAATACATAATTGAATATGTAAAAATAAATTGTGCCTAAAAAAATTAATAAAAGAAGATAAATGTGAAAGAAAAATTTTTTACTGATTTATTTTATCTATATATTAGCCTTATATATATATATATATATATATATATATATATTAAATTTCAAAAAAGTCAATTACAGCATCAACTAAAATAATAAAATGAGTAAAATTCTCTAATAAAATTTGCACAAGCTCTACAATATATTGTAAATGTATTGCATGTGCACCTATAATTTATTATTAATTCATAAATATTCAATATTTATTAAAATATAAATATTTAATTTTTATCATAATTTTTATACATAGTAATTAAAATATTTCTCTTAAACTAAATTATTTTTTTCATTGAATATTAATTTTTTTTATTCCTCATTCTTCATTCTTATCGATGCTTCTTTGAATTTCAAAAATTAATTTTTTTTAATTTATTATAATAATATTTTCACATACATCAATTAATTATTTTTATAATTGAAAAGTATGATTTTTAATGTTTGATTTTCCATCGGACAAGTGTCTCAAACAAGATAGTCCATGACTTAAATATATAATATTTTCTAAATTGCTAAGTAGTCATAATTTGAAGAAAAAAAAAATTATTAAGTGATAAATAGTCATATTGTTCGAATATTTATTTATATACTTAAGAATTTATGTGCTAATAAGCTCATAATAATTTTATTGTTTTGATACAATTCTAATATTTTATTAGTAACTAAATCTAGAATTCCAGTGTATTGAATTATACCGGATACTAATTAAAAAAAAAATCACAGCTAAAATCAATTTTATCCATTTATTTTTTTAGAATATATATATATATATTTTTTGCATTAATAATAATGAATCATATACACTTCAAATTTTTTTTTTCTTTTCTAATTTGATAGACGTGTAATGCATGTGGTTTGAAAACTAGTAATATAAAAATAAGAAATAAAAAAAAAAAAAGACAAAAAGACGATTGTTGATTGAGAGGTTAGTGAGTTATATCATGCCACTATTTTAGTTAAGCTAGCGGTGCTAGTTTTGGAGGAGATAGCAGGTCAGCTGCCATTTGGGGTTGAATCTTGGTGTTTCTTGGGTTTGAGCAGCTTTCTATTCTTTTAGACGATTGTGGTTTTCTCTATTCCATCAGCAATCCAGTACAAAGCAGAGGCTGAGCGACCGCACTATTCCTCCTCCCCTCATCTAAGTTTTCTATGTTGGGATTTTGGTTAGGGCCTCTATGTTGGGCTGTGGTTGTTTTTGGTTGGATTTAGGCCTCTTGTTTTATTTCTATCTAGGCCCTTTAATAATTGTTGCCCTGTGAGCCTTGTTAATGCAATAACTATTGTAGTTAAAAAAAAAATTATTAATTATTTTTTATACAAACCTTCTGAAAAAAATTTATGAAATAAATTTAAAATTTCATTCAATAAATATAAAAAATTACACTCTTTTGTCTCATTTTAAGTGATTTTTTAAAAAAATTTATCTCACTTTATTATTTGCTTTTTTAGAGAATTAAGAAAGTATTATTTTTTTTTCCAATTTTATCCTTGTTTATAATTATTCTAATGCATTTATTTTTTTTTTATCATCTTTTTCTATCTTAATTAAATAAAATGGTACTTTAACCAATTATGAGTGCATCTAGTATAAATTTGTCCTCAAAAATGAGTTTAATAACTTTTAGATTAAAGGAAAATTTATTATTTGGTCCTTGAATTTTGATCATATTGTAACTTGATTCTTGTATTTTGGAAATTGAACGATTTAGCTATCACTAAAGATTTTTTCATTCAATATTATCGTTAGTTTAAGTGAAAAAATAAATATACCATTTATTTAATTAAGATTTTATTATTTAGTTTATGGATTTTGATCAATATTATAACTTGGTCCCTATATTTTGGAAATTAAATAATTTAGTTCCTTACTCATATTTTCCTTTAATTAAAATTAATTGTCATCAAATAAATTAATTCTTTCTATTATATAAAAAAATTTCAAAAAAAAATTTTAATAGGAACAAAGTTAATAAGAAAAAGAAAACAAATTATAATAATTTCAATAATTATCAAATACGGAGACGAAATCATTCAATTTCTAAAATATAGATATCAAATTGAATATTGATCAAAATTCAGAGACTAAATAATAAATTTCTCTTAATTGAATAAAGAGTATATTTATTTATTTTTATTTAAACTAACAATAATATTAGATTGAAGGTCATCTAATTTTGATAGAAGAATAAATAAGGAATTAAATCGTTAAATTTAAAAAAATAAGGATCAAATCATAATATTAATTAAAATTTAATGATCAAATAATAAATTATCCTCGATTAAATATTTATATTGAGATTTATATAAAATTAATTACAATAAAACTATATTATCAATTATTGGTATTTCTTTTATAAAAACTATTTAATTATTTTCTTATTATTTATAAAAAAACACTTAAAAAACACTTAAAATGGAATGAAAGGAATGAAAGAAAGGAGAATGAAATTTTGAATTCTTCAACTTTTTGCACGTTGATTTAAAATTTTTATTAAATTATATTAATAATTTGTAATTATTATCATTAATAGTGTCTTAAATGCATAAATAAATAAATAGATAAATAAAACAAAATAAAGCTTTGTATTTCAAACGATAAAGTATAATTTCAAACCTCTCATTTTCATCGCGTTGGAGCGTCATTTCAAAAATCAAATAGTGGCAGTCTTGATATTAACTAGAAATCCAAGGGTAATCACAAAGACTAAAAAAACAGAAATTTTAAATACCCGAAAAAACAGACGAGACGAGACTGGGGCGGTCAATCACGTGTAAGTGTCACGTGCTTGCCGGCCTATGCCGAGAATTATCCGTCTCGCTGCGATGTCTTCTCATTTGCTGCTGAGGTCTCTCGCCAGTTACTTCACTTCCGTCCAATTTCCTCTCTCTACTATTCTCTTTCTCTCTCTAAAAATCTTATAAAGTCTCCCCATTTTCACTCTCGCACAAAGAAGACTGCCGACTACTGCTTCACTAACTCTCTCTCTCTGTCTCTCTCTCTCTCTTCCTTGGTACGGTTTCTCTCTCCCTACTTTCTCCTTATGTTGTGGTATTTGTATTTATCTGTCAAATTTTTTATTTTAGCTTTCAGTAATGTGATCTGTACGGCGAGATCTTGCTATTTAATGGGATTTTTCTTTCTGCATTTGTGTTTTCCCCTTTTTGCTTGGCTTTTTGAAATGAATTAATAGGATTTAGATCCTTGTTTGGTTAGTTTTTTTTTTTTGCTTTGTTTTATCAATGGAGCTGCGCTTTTTAATTTAGTGAGAATTTGATTAGTAATTTCACTTTGGTTGTTAATTTCTGGGTTATCATTTGTGAAATATGAATAATAATTAGGGGAAAAAGAGAAAAGAGTTGGGAGCAGGTTTTATATTATGGATGTATCAAATCGTGCTTGGGGTTTGAAAATGTAGTCACTTATTTTTTTACCCTTTTTTTGGGTTAATGGGTTTGCATTTTTTGCACAATTTTGATCTACATCTGTAGACTTATTGTAATGTATATGTAGTAGTTAGTGATTGATTCTGGCGTGCTTGATGTGAAGTTAAAGGAAAATTTGGATATTGGTTTTTCATCAAGAATGAATGGATAAAAGGATGTTTGTCCTTGGTCTAGTCTTTTAGGTTGATAAGAATGGTACTTGTGGCTATGAAATATTGATGTCATATTTGTATCTATGTGCGAGGATTGGCTAAATAGTTAATAAATATGTTTTTAAACCTTGTAGCGCATTGAACTGATAAGGTAACTGATGATTTTCTGGATTAAAATCAAGGGCCCAATGATTATTCAACTATAGTTGCTACAAGCACAATATGAACACCTGCACTAGTGATAGGCTAATGGTTGAAACAAAAAGAAGTGTTGGAAAATTTCCTCTTTTTTCTTGGGTGGGTGGGGGGGGGGGGGGGGGTTGGGGTTTTGTGGGGGTGGGTTAAGTTGAGGGTTTTTATATTTTAAGAATGGCAGTTTGGCATGAAAGTTTGATTATCATAACTTTGTATTGGCCAATTTGTACGGTCTTTGCATCTCATGTGGCTGACTTTGATGAGACACTTCATTTTCCGTTTCAGGCTTTTGTCCCAACAGTGATGTCGGGGAATGCACTTAGAGACCTAAATACACTACCTGGATCCGAGAGGAAGAATGAAAGCTCTAGTAAAGGGAATTTTTCCAAACCTTACTGTGAGAACAGTGATAAAAATTTTGAAAAGTCAGAGAGAAAAAACTCTGACTCATTTGTTTCAGCTACTGTTAATGGAGATGGAACTGCTAATCCTGGAGTGGCGATAGGTAATGCGGAGATGGAATATATTGAGTCCGAGAATTTGAGTGATGTAGATGATGTTGATACCAGTGTAAAGGTTAGTATGTTGAAGTTACCATTTCAGATGTTACATTTTTCAGATATTAAAGCACCTCTAGTCCCATCTCTTATGTTATATGCATTTATTTATTGTTCCATGTTTCAGACACTCTTGGCTGGTCTAGACTCTAAAGATTGGATTCTGGTTTGTGAATCACTTAACAATGTACGTCGGTTATCCATATTTCACAAGGAAGCATTGCTGGATATGCTGTAAGTGTTTTTATTTGATCTGATTAATAGGGCACTAGTGCCAAAACAAAAATTTCCCTCTTTTTTCCTCAATCATGAATCCATTTTGTATGATCATATGCAATAAACAGGGGTGATGTGATACCACTCATTGTCAAGTCATTGAAGAATCCAAGAAGCGCCGTTTGTAAAACCGCAATTATGACTTCTGCTGACATGTTCAGTGCATATAATGATCACTTGATTGATTCACTGGATCCTCTGGTACTTTATTTCAACAATAGTTTCTGCTTCATTTGTTGAGCTAGTTCTTTTGTGCATTGTTTTTGCCTTATGTGACCTGATGTGTTTCTCTCTTTTTCTCAAAATGTGGTTAAATTTGATATATGCAGCTTGTACAACTTCTTCTCAAGTCTTCACAAGACAAACGATTTGTATGTGAGGCAGCTGAGAGAGCTCTGGTAGCAATGACGACTTGGGTTTCCCCTACACTGTTGTTACCAAAGTTGCAGCCATATCTTAAGAATAGGAATCCTCGAATTCGAGCTAAGGCATCAATGTGCTTTTCTCGAAGTGTACCACAACTGGTAGGAAGACAAATTTTAATAGAATCATCTACTTTTCAATTTGATTATTGAGCTTAATTGATAATTCCATTCCTTTTTTTGTCCTCCATAATAAGAGTTCATATTAAACCTTACATTATTTTTGACTGCTTTATCTCATTGCATTTCTAATTTATTGTCTTATTTCTACCTTTGATGTTGCCAATGCGGATGCCACCTTATCTGTTGTGATTTGAGAATTTCACAGTACTGTAGTGTTTGTCATTTTTAAATAAGTTTATTGAAAGTTCTTGAATTGATATGCTGCTGTTGTTATTTTACTATTTTGTTTTTAGAGCTCCTGCTTGTGTTCTTTGTCTACCTCCGGTATAATACCTGTAACCATATTGCATACACCTAGTGTTTTGGATGTTAAGCTGCATCCCGTCTTCATTCTTATACGTGTGCATATCTCCTTTCTGCTGTGAGAACATTGCTCCTTAGTCATGTGCAGACCTTATGATAAAAGGGTTTATTTGAGGTTTTGTTTGCTCTTCCTCATGTGATTAACTCTATTTTGCTACCTTCTTTCCCTACCGTTTGGGGTGTGCATGCATACATGTACTTGTGACAGAGATAAGAATGATGATTTGGTTATATATATATATATATATATATATATATATATATATATATATATATATATATATATATATATATAGAACATTGCTCCTTAGTCATGTGCAGACCTTATGATAAAAGGGTTTATTTGAGGTTTTGTTTGCTCTTCCTCATGTGATTAACTCTATTTTGCTACCTTCTTTCCCTACCGATTGGGGTGTGCATGCATGCATGTACTTGTGACAGAGATAAGAATGATGATTTGGTTATATATATATATATATATACACTTGCACTGGATTGAGGAGAAAATGTAAACCTAAATTGGGTTGCATTTATTTTGTTGCCTTCATGTGCACTTGTTCAGTTGTTCCTAGTTTATGCCCTTAATCATTTAATCATGTTTGTATCAACAGGGTGTTGAAGGGATTAAATCATATGGGATTGACAAATTGATCCTAGTAGCTGCATCACAGCTTAGTGACCAACTTCCTGAATCTAGGGAGGCAGCTAGAGCCCTCCTCTTGGAGCTGCAAACTGTATATGAGAAGTCACATGACCTCACACCAGCAGTATCTGAGCATTCAGAGCTGAGTTCTTGGGAGCATTTCTGTCAGTCAAAGCTCTCCCCTTTAAGCGCACAAGCTGTGCTTCGTGTGACCAATATTGCTCGGGAGGGTCTTGTTTTGGGTTCATAACAGAAGTTATATATAAGAGCATATTTGAGTTTTAGTGAGTACGGTCTTTATTTTACTCGCATATTATTTTACTCGCATATTTGATCTTCAGTGAGCCAGAGTTTATAATTTGCTTTTCTTTTTGTTCATCATTGTCCTGTAAATAGCAAGAAACATTGAGATGTCTGAATTGCGGTTAAACATGTAGTTGAATTGGAATATTCTTTGGAGATGAGTTACTGTTGGCCATCAATTTCTTTAATACAGTTACGAGTTTATGCAGATTAGTTATGAAAATTAATGCAATGCCTTTTTCTTTCTTTGCCCTGCATTGTCCATCTAGCCAAGAGAAAAGAAAAAAAGAAGACCCTTTCAATGCTTATACCTTTATTCCCATAATGTCATCTGTTAATTGAAATTGAGATGTGGCTTTTGAACTCTGATTAATGATGAACACTGTTAACTACAGGGATGTTTCTACTTTGAATATGTGCAGCTAATTTCTTAGGAAGTTCCTGTGAAAAATTTTTTATATTTAGTTTCATTACCACTGATAATTATTAAGTTAATAAAACATTTAGTGTTTATTTTTAGTGATCTGGTTTGGCTAAAATTAACATTACAACTCTTGACAAAATGCTTGAACTAGAAATGCTTAATAATGTTATTCCTTTTGTAGATTTTAAAGCAACTGATTGCAGAATAAAGCTTGATTTGAAGTGGGTAAGATGTGATTAAAAAAATGCTTGATTTATATGCTAATTATGGTGGTTGAGATAAAGATTGATCCAGTGGTTTAATTCCAGATTGGCCGTCTCCATCATCCGCTTAGATCTCATCTACCTTTTCTTTTGAAAATAGTTTTACAGATTGGCAATTAATTGCATTTTGATAAAGATTAAAAGAGAAAAAAAAAAAAAAAAACAAAAGACAATTGTGTCTTTAATTTCCATTTGTCCCATCTGATTTTTGTTTTTTAGCTTTTGACCAAACCCTTTATGGAATCAATTTTTGTTTCTTTAAATAAAATAATGTTTTTATATAGCAGATTTTATAAAGAATATTTTGGATAAATTACTATTAACTAATAAATTTTGTTATTATTAATACCGTCATTTTATTAAAAAAATATATTAAAATATCTATAAAGTTTGATTCCATCTATAAAATAATTCATTGGTTTAATTTTTCGTCTACTTAATACTTTAAAATAGGTTAAATTGTTTTTGAATTTTACCATTATTAATATTTTCATCCATTGGCACTGTTTCTCTATTTTATCTCCCTCCCCGCCTCTCTTTCTTTCTTTCTTTTCTTGTGTCTGTCTTTTTCTGCCATTAATAACCGCCAATTCATCAACATCAAGACAATAAATTCAACTAACGGCAAAGAGACCAAAAACTATGTTAATTTTGTTTTCAAGATCGATGAATTGAGGTTTGTCAAACACAAGAAAAATGTGTAAATTTTAATAATAAATTTTATATAATAAAATTCGTTCAACCTCTAATAATCGAGTTTTTAGTCGGATGTTGATTTAGACAGTTTTAGCGTAACGCTTAGTCATCATTTCTCTTTCCTTTCTCAAGTAATGCGTAAATTGAATCTTTTTACTCCCTATAGAGAAAATAATTTTTCATGTATAGAGAATAATTTTACACTTTGCATAAGAAATGAAAGAAAAATGCTGACTAAGCGTTACGTTGGATCTATTTACGTCAGTATATAATTGAAAAATCAGTAATTGAAAATTAGAGAAAATTTATTGTGTAAAATTTAAAAGTTGAGAGAGTTTTATGTTATATTTTAAAGTTAAAGGATTATAATGTTACACCCATATATGTTAATAGAGGAGAAGACCAATGAAAGTGCTAATAATGAAAAAATTTAAAGACAAATTAGTAATTTAATCCATTTTAAACTATCAAATGGATGTGGGATCATTTTATAGATGAAACCAAACATTAGATACATTTTAATATAGGTTTTATAATAGACAGATAAAATTGTTAATAATAAAAAAAATTTAAAGATTAAATAGTATTTTATCTTACCCTAATTTCGTTTTAATATATAATTTAGTCCTATATTTTAAAAACAACCATAATTTAATATTTTATGTTTAATTTTTTAATTTTAGATGAAGAGATAAATAATTGACAAAAATAAAATATGAAAAATTTAAATCTATTTCTTTAAATACAGGAAGTAGATAGTGTGTTAGGGTAAATTTAAAAAAAAATAGTAATTTGTCTAAATTTTATAATATTTTGAATATTTAATAACTGTCTTGGAGTGAAAATCCAAAATTAGTGATGGCACCTGTTAGTTTAACGTCAATATTTTTTATAAAAAAAATCATTTTTGTAAACTTTATATTATTATAAAACAAAAGTTATAATAAAAAAAATAAATATTTTCTTTTAAATCTCAAGCTAAGCACTACAAGGAATTTCACATTTACCAATAAAAAAAATATGTTGATAAATTAAGAAAATCCATTGGTAATCTGCGAATTAGTAATGAATTAGTTCTGTTGTTGGCAAGCTCTTTACTAATTTATTCACCAACGGATTATAAATTTCGTTAATATTTACAAACGGATTAGTCCATTAGTGGTACCAATAGAATCTCAAATTCATTAGTAGATGGGTATTTTTAAATCGTTCGTGCAACACATAATTAGCAATGGTATTCTAATTTACCAACGAATTATCTACTGTTAATCCTTTAGCATATACGATTAAGGTCAATGTGTGATTTCTAGTCACTAATCTAGTCCTTTGATATTAACAATGCTTTGTTCGTTGGTAATCTATTGATGTTTGGCTAAAGTCTATCGCTAATTTCCAATGGATTTAATCCATTTGTGTTACTAACAGATTTTTCGTTGTTAATGTGATTGATAATGTTCGTGCACTCTTACTGCCAACGGATTATCTGTTGGATGTCCGTTGGTAATATTAAATGAACAACAAATAAGCCTGTTTCAGCTTTGTATTTGAACCAGAAACCTCTGTGTGCGTGTATATATATATTCTGGATTTAACCAAACATATATGAATAAATCCCATTTGCTACAAATCAATGAAAATCCAATATATGGAATAAGTGTACCAATGACAATGTAAAAATAATACACAAGCCCTAACAATGCATAAATCTGATAATATTTATGCGTGAAAAGTTGCTAATATAAAGCTATAGTGTCAACATTGTCACTAGTATTGTTGGCTGGTGGCTTTGGATCGGGAGGACCATGAGGTGGATCGGCAGGCTGTGAAGGTCGTGCAGGAGGCTGCTGGCTGGCGAAGCACTACTTCCGTAATCTACTGCAACTCATTTGTTAAGTGGTCTTTTTCGTTCCTTATCCCCGCGAGGTCGCGCCTTAGGGTATTAGCTTCATCCTGCAAAGGTTCTCTTGCGGGTGCAGAGGACACAGATCTTGATGCTTGCGAGGATGTAAGAAAAATATGCATATGCGTATGATCCTAAGCCATAAACTCCTCGTAACACAAATGTGCTTTGTCCACGTTTGGAGTGCCAGAGCCAGCATTTGGGCTTAAGGGCTCCAATTAAAATACATAATTTATTAATAAATTATTTAGATATTAATTGAAGAGATTAATTAATTAATGATGATAATCATCTCATAACTATAAAATAAAAATATTTAACATATATAATAATAAAAATAAATGTTTTATTTTTTTTAATTGATTAGCTAAAAATTAAATGAAATTACTATTAGTTCAAAAATATAATGAATAATTAATATTGTTAATTGCTAAAATTAAAATATATTGATGGCTTAATATTAAAAAATTTATCCAATTTATCTCAAATCTATTTTTTTAAAAAAATTATAAAAAGTAAATTCAGATAAAATTATAGATTAAATAAAATAAATAATATGGTTTAACTTCTAATATTATGAAAGAAATTTCTTTTTTCTAACTTAAGTATGAAGACATTTTAGTAAGAAAAAAAATTTAAAATAGTAATGAGATTATAAGAAAAAAGCTACTAAAATTTTAAATTAATGAAAAAATATGAGAAAATTATGTTAGATTTTTTTTAATGATATTATACAATAATTTAAATTTTAAAGAATATAAATTAGTAATTATGAATTTATTAGATGAGAAAATAATAAAATAAAATTGATGAAAAGTATAGAACTAAGTGATAATAATGATTTGGATTTTTTTTAGTCTAAAGATTTATATTTTATTATATCATTCTTTTAATAAAAAATTTAAAAATTTTTTTATATAAAATTACTATTAAACTCACTTAAAACACTCACTTAAAACTTATAAAACTTTCAAGTTCTCATACTCATCAAAATTTAATGTAAGAATAAAAAAAAAATTTTTTTTATTTAAATTACTATTAAGATCTCAAAAATTTTTAAAATTTTAGGGGCCAATGCCATCCTTGGCCTCCAGATGGCTCCGCCAATGCTCATATGGGTGTGACGCATTTTCTTTTAGCCAGATAAAACATTCCTGCACATTAAGAAAAATGTTAGATCTCTATAAACTTTGTAAATACCAATATAACAATTTACGTTGTTTTTAAATTTAAAATTAAACATAAGCACTTATTTGGTTACTGTAACTTACATGAATCGATCTTGCACGTGCATCCCCAGGCTCCTTTGTCCCTCTTCTTCTTGTGAGTAGCCTTAAACAGCTCCTGCGGTTGTGGATCTCTTCCTTGCCTTTCCCTCTTATCAATTAAATGAGGTAATTATTTTTTAATTATATGATGCATAAGACAATAGGGCATGCAAATAAATGAACAAATTAAATCTTATAGTTTATTTAAACTTACCATCCTCTGCTAATGACGATACTGGTAAATAGATCCCCCGCAGTGCCTGGAAATCCCGAATACTTCGCCCCAGTCTCGCTGTGTCTATTTGCAAAAAACTTTTCACATTTGGCCTTGTAATTGGCACTGCTCCAAGCCTCTTGCCATTTCTGCAATACAGAGTTTGGTGCTGCCATTTTCTTAAGATCTTTTCTTTTTTCTCGTCACCCTTTTTCACCATTAATTCTGTTTGCTTAAACTCCAAGCTAGATGTAGCCTAGTTAGCAAATAAGTATATTTAACATATTATTATTATTATTATTATTATTATTATTATTATTATTATTATTATTATTATTATTATTATTATTATTATTATTATTATTATTACAAGAAATGTTAAAAATAACTACGAAAATTACCGACTACAGAATTTCGTTGGTAATTTACCGATGAATTACTGACGCTTTACCGACGAAAAAGAGAAATAAAATTTAAACTAATTTTTACCAACGAAATTACCGACTAATTACCAACCAAAACTTTACAGACAATGTAATTTCGTAGGTAAAAGTGGTGCCTAACATTAGCGGCAAAATTAGCGATCAAATAATAAAAATAACGACCAAATGTTTCGTTGGTAATCACCAACGAAATGCTTTTCGTAGATAATAGTAAGAAAAAAATAGAAAATAAAATTTTTAAAAAAATACCTACGAAAAATTTTTCATCGGTAATTACCAACGAAAAGTTTTTTGTAGGTAATATTAAGAAAAAAAATAAAGAAAAAAATTTCTAAAAAGCTAAAAAATTTTACCTACAAATTTTTTTCGCCGGTAATTACCAACAAAATGCTTTTCGTAGGTAATATTAAGGAGAAAGTAGAGAAGAAAAAAATCTAAAAAGCTTGAAAAAATTTTAGCTAAGAATTTTTTTCGTCGGTAATTACCAACGAAACGCTTTTCGTAGGTAATATTAAGGAGAAAATAGAAAATAAATTTTTTTAAAAAAATACCTACAAAAAATTTATCATCGGTAATTACTAGCGAAAAGTTTTTCGTAGGTAATATTAAGAAAAAATAGAGAAGAAAATTTCTTAAAAACTAAAAAAATACTTACGAAAAATTTTTCGTCAGTAATCACCAACAAAAAGCTTTTCGTTGGTAATATTAAGGAGAAAATAGGGAAAAAATTCTAAAAAACTAAAAAAATTTTACCTACGAAAAGTATTTCATCGGTAATTACCAAGGAAATACTTTTCGTAGGTAATATTAAGAAGAAAATAGGAAATTTTTTTTTTAAAAGGGTCAAAAAATTTTAGCTGCGAATTATTTTCGTCGGTAATTACCAACAAAACGGTTTTCGTAAATAATATTAAGGAGAAAATAGAAAATAAAATTAAAAAAAAATACCTACAAAAAATTTGTCGTCGGTAATTACCTACGAAATTACCAACGAAAAGCTTTTCGTAGGTAATATTTTGGAGAAAATAGAGAAAAAATTCTAAAAAATAAAAAAAATTTACCTACAAAAAGTATTTCATCGGTAATTACCAACGAAATACTTTTCGTAGGTAATATTAAAAAGAAAATAGGAAAAAAAAATTTAAAAAACTTAAAAAAGTTTAGCTACGAATTGTTTTCATCGGTAATTACCAATGAAACGATTTTCGTAAGTAATATTAAGGAGAAATTGAAAATAAAATTTAAAAAAAACCTACGAAATATATTTAGTCGGTAATTCGTCGGTAAATCACAAAAAATGTGAAATTCCCACATCGTTTGAGAATAGATTAGAGGGTAGTGAGTTTGTCTATAAAAAAAGAACTACTCTCCAACATAAAGCAATTGTGGCATAGTCACATATATAAGGTTTATGTTGGGCCCCACTAGTAATTTTTTTTTAAGTCAATTAAATCTTAAAAAATTATAAATTAAAATAATTAATAATTAATATTTAATTTAAAAATAAAAAAATAAAAAAAATTAAAAAATTAATTTGAAAATTTTGAATTAAATTAAATTAAATTAAAAAGTAATGACTAAATTAAAAAATATTAAATAAAAATTAGTTGCGAAAATTTATTTTGGTCGGTAATTACCAACAAAAAATTTTGTCGGTAAATAGTCGATAATTTATAAGAGTAAAATCTCCTACGAAATTACCTACAAAAAAATTTAAATTTACCTACGAAATAATTCGTCGGTAAATTTAGCGACAATATTTTTTCCGTCGATAAATTTAGCGACAATATTTTTTTCATCGGTAAAAATTACCTACGCTAGTATTTGTGGACGAAAAATTTCGTCGGTAATTCGTCGGTAATCACCGATTACCTACGAAATTTCAATATATTTGGTAGATAATTTTCGTAGCTATTTTTTTAATTTTTTGTAGTGCAGGTTTCTATTCCTATATGGCTATAGGTTTGAATAATTTAATATGATGAGCAAAAACTAAATCATGATATTAACATGGTTGTTAGTATTTGTTAAAAGTAATGGAATATTGTAACGAAGGAGGATTAGAGTTAGATTAGTTTTAGTAGCTAAGCAAGTTGTTACATTTAGTTACTCTCTCTCTCTCTCTCTCTCTCTCTCTCTCTCTCTCTCTCTCTCTCTCTCTCAATGTCTCTATTTCTTCTTCTTTCTCTCTCCCTTATCTTCTATAAGCTTCTTTCCTAAACCCTATTTTCATGCTAGGTTGTGGCAGAGTAACTTACATATTACTGATATCTTCTATACTCTCAATATTCTGACCCTAAACCTTTCTATGGATAAATAAAAATAAATATTAACTGTTGAAATTTATGGAGCAGACTTTCTTCTGAATTATTCAATAATGCAATTCCAAGTTTGCAATTAAGCACCCATCTATTATCTACAACCTATAATTGCCATGTTAGCTAAGAGATATGGTTGTATAATTAAACTAAAAAAAAAAAGGAGAATAATTGTCAAATATCCTTTGCTATCTCTAGCAGGCATGATGCTATTCTCCTCTTTTATGGGTAATGAATGTGGGGTTCAGGTATTAGATCTACCAAAAAAAAAAAAAGCACTGGCTTAGATTAGTTAATCACCGCTTCGATGCTTAAATCAATAGTGAGAACTGGACTGTAATAGGATAAGTAAAACTAATAGGCACGCATATATTATGACACAAATTTTTATAATAATCATATATATGAATGATAACAAAGTAATGTTCTCTATAAAATAAGTTTCTATAAAAATCATTAAGAGAGAAACACCTTATTACTTTCAAGAAATTTGATTTTAAGTATATACTTGTTATTAAAGTTTTATTTATATTGTTAACGAAAGTATGCCATTAAGAAAATGCAAAAATTAATTCCTGTACATCATTATCTCTCACCATCCATCAATTTTTTCTTGAAATTTCAAAAAATAAATGAGACATAGTTGTTGGTGAATGGTTCCTTTATTGGAGAAGAAGAATAAGTAGTGGAGAGAAAAGTGAATGGTATGGTTGTGAGGTGTTCCAAGTGGCGAGAAAAAACAAAAAACTTCTAGTGTATTATAATTGTAAATATAATAAGGCTACATATATATCATGAATAAAACCAATGTCTAATGGTTAATAATGGACTTTTAATAAAGGTTATAAAAATTAGTAGATCAAAATGAAACTAAATAAAAGAATTATGTTTGGACTTTATTGGGTTAATATTGGATCAAAATGAGACCAAATTAGTAAATCAAAATAAGACTAAATAATTGGGTTAATATTGGGGGAGGGGGGATGTAAATGAAATGGAAAGAGGACAATAATCTCAAAAAACTGAATAAACCATTACATTTTTTTCAATCTAGGGGGGCAATGGCCCCCTCTGCCCTCCTAGTTCTATCGATGGTGTTTAATTCGTATGTGAATGTTACATTTCTAGAATATCTTGATTCCTTTTTATTTTTATTTTGCTGATAAAATCTACTATTAGCTAATCTATATGTACATGGTGAAAAGACACACGTTCTAAGGAGCTGATTAGCAACAAGATATTAGCAGTATATAAGTCATGAAGTGGGAGAAATTTTGTAGTATAACTATCACTTTGTGTTAGCATTTGGTATGAAATGGCAAGCAAATAGTAGATACACATATATACAAAAGTATGGTTATAAAAAAAAAAAAAATCGACAAAGTGGTTAAAAAATTTTGAGACCTACCTATATTTGTATATTCACTCATTGGGACCCACATATATACACATATCAATTCACTATTGATTTGCCATTTCATATAGGATATCCTACATGGAATCATGGTTTTATTATATTTCTCCTCTTGAACACATGTGAAGCAAAAGAATTAGGGAATTTCAGAACTTGCTAAAATGCTCAAACAACATGACCGCATTAAATTCATGGAAAATCTAGAATCCAAAACCTCAAAATAATTTTGTAGTCACTAGATTTTGCCAACTTTTCCAATGGATCATCTTGCATCACTATTTTGTCCCCATCAAAATTTGGCTAGTAGTTACTCCAATTCTTTGAAGAGGGTGAGAGAGGAGGAAACAAGTCATAGTATAAATTGGGATAGCCTGCAATACTGCTTTAATTAGCACTTCTCTTCTAATTGAAGATAATGGTGTCCCTTTGTTGTGATTACTCTAGGATAAACCATGACAAACTAAGAGGAGGTTTGTCCCAATCGTCTCCAAAATAAGAAATCAAACCCAAGCAGCTTCAACCCTTCAATGGAGGCCAAGAAGAATCGAAAGCAAGAAAGGGGAACAGCCAAGAATAAGACCAAATTTTCAAAATGGAAGGACAATGAAACTTAACAAACTAGGCTAAATTTGCTAAGAGTTGGATTAAGTTCTAAGAAGAACTAAGATTGCAAGAATATTTACAAAGCTTTCTAATGAGAGAAAATTGTATTCTAATCTTCCAAATCTACTTAACATGAAGGAGAAATCTCCTTTTAAAGAAGATAGTCTAGCAAGCATGGTAATGACTAATGTGTTTTCCCATGCTTGGATATTACACTTTTTTTAAGCAAAAATGGAAAATAAGTTCAAATATAAATAGTATGGGTATAATAAGATATAATTAGATTGAAAAGACCTTGATTGACATAATTCAGCCTTGAAAAGAGTACAAAATAGGTGTCAGGTTTGGGCTATCGGTGTATCCCAAAAATAGAGTTGATGCTTTTTCCTTATTTGGCATGTAGATGGGCAAACTCTTCTCCAGCAATTGGGTAGCAATGGGAGAGCTTTAGGGCACATTAAGGCACACATTTGAAGCATGTAGAGTGTGAAATAGTGTATGAATGGGCAGCTTAGACCTTGGTCCCAAGTGGTTAAACCGATTCCTCTCCATGGTGCACCAATGGTTTAGCTAGCATACCAACCACCATGAAATTGGTGTTCTTCAGTGCTCCCTCTTCTGAACCAAATTATTCCATTATGTTGAGCTTGTTAATGTGTTTGGACACCATGCCTTGAAGCTTCTTTGCCATGGACCTTATAATTGGACCTTAGTGTGGTAATGGTGCAACCGGTTCCTCATCATCCTCTCCCTCTTTGAAAAAATTCGTCCTCAAATTGTCATTATCTGCATAGAAAAGAGAAAGGTCAGCAACATTAAAAGTGGCACTCATCACTTGGAAGATCAATTCGATATACATTGTCATTGATCCTCTTAAGCACTTTAAAGGGTCCATCACTCCTTGGTTGAAGCTTGGATTTCCTTTTAGTAGGAAGCCTTTCTTTCCTAAGGTGCACCCAAACAAGGTCCTCGGGTTGGAAGACAATATGTTTCTGCCCTTTGTTGAAAGTGACTTTTTTCTAACCATGCAATCTAACAATTTCTTTGAAGAGCAGATTTGTAACATACATAGCATCATCAGATTTGTGACATGATATGAAATGTGCCATTTTTGAGAAATGTTCAACAACAAAAACAGAATCATGCCCTTTTTTGGACCTAGGTAAACCTAAAACAAAGTCCATAGATATATCTACCTAAGGTTCACTAGGCACATTCAAAGGCATATGCAATCCTTGGGGTAAAACTTTAGACTTAGCCTTCTTACAAGTTATGCATGTAGAATATATTCTTTTTACATCTCTTCTCATATGTGGCCAAAAGAAATGTCCTTTCAGAATGTCTGAAGTCTTAGCTACCCCAAAATGACCTATTAAGCCACCCCCATATGATTCTCTAACAAGCAATTCTCTTATGGAGCAATTAGGCATGCACAATTTATTTTCTCTAAACAAGAACCATCTTGATTATAAAATCTATCAAATGCAGCATGCTTACATGATTCATATATCTTAGCAAAATTAGCATCTTCCACATATAATTCTTTCACATATTCAAAACTCAACAACTTAGCATCAAGTATGGAAAGAAAAGTATACCTCCTAGAAAGAGCATCAGCCACCACATTGTCTCTTCCTTGCTTATATTGAATCACATATGGAAATGACTCAATGAATTCGCTCCACTTAGCATGCCTCTTGCTGAGTTTGTTTTGGCTTTTCAAGTAATTTAATGATTCATGATCACTATGAACAACAAACTCTTTTGGCCATAGATAGTGTTGCCATGTCCTCAAAGCCCTCACCAATGCATACATCTCTTTGTCATCGAGGGAGTAGTTAAAAGTGGCTCCACTAAACTTTTCACTAAAGTAGACTATGGGATGTTTTTCCTATATCAAAATAGCACCAATACCTATCCCGGAGGCATCACATTCAATTTCAAAAGTTTTAAAAAAATTAGGCAAAGCAAGTAAAGGAGTAGAACACAATTTTTCTTCAAGCAAGTTAAATGCAGGCACTTGTTCCCTTTCCCATTTAAAACCTACATTCTTCTTCACTACCTCATTCAATGGTGTGGCAATGGTACTAAAGTCTCTCACAAATTGCCTATAGAAGCTAGCCAACCCATGAAAACTCCTAACCTCACTCACAGATTTTGGAGTAAGCCACTCTCTAATGGCTTTCACCTTATCATCATTTACTTCAATACCCTTGCCACTAACCACAAATCCTAGAAAGATCACCTTATCCATGCAAAATGTGCATTTCTTAAGATTGGCATACAATTGTTCCTTTCTAAGCACATCAAAAACAAACCTCAAATGAATCAAATGCTCATCCAAATTTTTTTTATATACAAGGATGTCATCAAAATATACAATAACAAATTTACCAAAAAAGGATGCAAGACATGATTCATAAATCTCATAAATGTACTAGGTGTATTTGATAAGCCAAAAGGCATGGCAAACCATTCATATAATCCATATTGAGTCTTAAAAGCAGTTTTCCATTCACCACTTAATTTCATTTGTATTTGATGGTAACCACTTTTCAAGTCAATATTAGAAAATATGCATGCACTATATAATTCATCAAGTATGTCATCAAGCCTAGGTATGGGATGTCTATACTTTACAATGATCTTGTTGACAGTTCTGCAATCGATGCACATCCATATAGTCCCATCCTTCTTTGGCACCAAAAGCACTAGAGCAGCACATGGGCTCATGCTCTCCCTCACATATCCCTTTGCAAGAAGCTCTTTAACTTTCTTTTACAACTCCTTTGATTCTTCAGGAATAGTCCTATAGGCTGGTTAGTTTGGGATCGCTACTCTAGGCACAAAATCAATTTGATGTTCAATGCCTCTAATGGGAGGCAGACCACTTGGAAGCTCTTCAGGGAAAACATCCTAAAATTCCTGCAACAAAGACATACCATAACTAGGCACGGGAGGGTCAATGTCAAAAAAATTAATGTAAGCTCCCTTACACACTAGCATGAGAATTGACCTACTAAAGAAATAGGCATGCCTCACATCTTTTTCTCTTGCCACCAAACTAATTTTCTTCTCACAACTCTCTTTTTGCCCTGAGCCCTTTCCTTTTGTTTTCACTCCTTTTTGGCTTTCTCTCCTCTCTTTTTTCTTCTCATTCTTTCCTCTTTCTTTTTCCTCTCTTTCTTTTCTCTCTCTATCTTTGCTCGGCCTCACTTTGAATTCTCTTATCCATGGACTATTTTATCCTCATTTGGTCTTCAAAAGCTTACACTAGTGTCAAAGGTGCAAGTGTCACCTTTCGGCCTTCATGCTTAAAGGAGTACCTATTCTTGAAACCATCATGTACCACCTTCTTATCATATTGCCATGGCCTTTTATGCAAAATATGACCCCCATGCATAGGTATAACATTACAAAGTACCTCATCCTTGTATTTGCTAATAGAGAAAGAAATTAGAACTTACCGATTCACCTTGATTTTACCACACTCATGTAGCCATTGAAGTTTGTATGGCTTATGATGCCTTGTAGTAGGCAATCCGAGCTTTTCCACAACCAAGGTGCTTGCCATATTCATACAACTCCCACTATCTAAGATCACACTGCATGCTTTCTTATTCACCAAACACCTAGTATGAAAGATGTTCTCTCTTTGGAGTTGATCACCTTCATCCTCTTTCACTTATGCATTCAAAGCATGTCTCACCACAAGCACGTTGCCACCCACAGCATGCTCTGCATCACTATCCTCCTCCTAGTATGGCATACTTTCACTGACATCATGATCATCTACATCATCATCTTCGGACTCAATGTCCCCATTCGGCCTCATTATCATGACCCTTTTGTTAGGGCATTATGATGCATAATGACCATTTTCTAAACACCTAAAGCACTTGATGTCTCTAGTTCTCCCACTAGAAGTGCTAGGCTCTTTACCCCTGTCAAAAACTTGTGGCTTCTCACTCACCTTAGTCTCCACTTTCTTTTCCTTAGAAACCACCTTCTCATCCTTGGTAGCTCCCTTACTCCAATTCGACTTCCATGGAGAGTGGTTATCGCATTCATCCCCACTCTAAACTTCATTTCTTTCTTCTTCTTCAATTGTTTCTCAATCTTTGTAGCCATGTTTAGCATGTAATCCAACTCAACATAGTATTGCAACTCCACTTTGTTAGCAATATCCACATTCAATTCCTTTAAGAACTGAGCTATAGTGGCTTTCCTATCGTCCTCAACATTGGCTCTCAACATAGCCACTTCTATCTCTTTAAAGTACTCTTCCACACACCTATTTCCTAGCACCAACCCCTGCAGTCTTTGATTTAATTCCCTATAGTAGTGTTAAGGTACAAATCTATCCCCCATCACTTGTTTCATTTCCTTTTAAGTTTCTACTCCCCTTATTCCATTTCTTTTCCTCTTGGCTATTAGTTGATCCCACCAAGCAATGGCATAATTTATGAATTCCATAACAACTAACTTCACCTTCTTCTCCTCACTATAATTATGGTAATCAAACACCAGATCTACTTTTTTCTCCTACTCTAAGTAAGCATCTGGATCTGCCTTCCCTTGAAATGGAGAAATTTTCATTTTGATGCCACTGATATTATTTTCTATCCTAGCTCTCCCTCTTGCATCCTCCATTATATTTCTCCTAACTCCTCTAACTCTTCTAACTCCTCTACCTCCTCTATTTCTTATACCCCTCAGTTTATAAGTGTCATCATAGGTATAGCATTGTTGCTCATCATCAAGCTCTTGGTCTTCCTATAGTCATCATCCCAATCATCCATAGGGGGTATAGGTGCTGCCCTAGGACCCCTACTAGATTTAGCCACATTCGGTCTATAACCTCCATTCCCTTTCACCCTTCTAAGTCCTGCATTCCTACTATTCTGTTCAAGCCTTTCAATTTTGTCTGCCAATGAGGCTAAGGTAATTGAAATCCTTTCCAAATGCTGACCTAAGGCTTATTGGTAGAAAGGATTCTCAACCCTTCTCTCACTCCTCTCACCTTCTACTTCTTGAGAAATATTTAATGCCTACACAAAAGGTTAGTATAAAACAAAATTCTCCTCACTAATTTTCTCACTTGACAATCATTTGTAAGACTACTCAAAGTGTTTCACTTAATCAATGGCTTTTACCCTTTTAATGTGCTCACCACTCTAGCATTTTTTCACTCAATTCTTGCCCTCAAAGTTCTTATTAGAACTATATGAACTCTTCACAAACTTAGCAAGTTTAATCAAGTTTTTGCACATGTTCAAGTACAAAACAAGAGTAAAACGAGTATTAATAAAGGTGTATGTGTCTTTAGAAGCTAAAAAAAATTGAAAGACACTAAATAAAAGATAAGCATATACAAATGAGGGAAATCTGTAAAACTGTGTTAAAGGAAAACAAATGACACTATTTTAATAAGGAAAAATGGGTCCAGAATTTCTAGAAATAAGTTTGGAGTTTTGGACTCTAAATTGGCCTAATATATGCAAAACTAGTTTCACCAAGCAAATAGTGGAATTTGGGCACCCAAATTTAATATCCAAGCTTAATTTGGTATGCAAAATGTCCCTCTAAAATTTGAGAATTTTCTAGGCAGGTTTGGTATTAGGTGTTTTAGTACAGCTCCTAAAACAACAAGTTTCAACTCAACAATGTTCAAATAATTTCCTTTACTTCTTTTCTTTCCTTTATGATTCTTTTTCTTTTGCTTCTAGATGTATATATATATTTTTTTATCTCAACATCAAACACAGACTTCTTTCATAAGAACAACAGCTTGCACCAAAATAGAATTTTTAACTTGCAACAACAAGATGTAGAAGAATGAACTATACAATAGCCACAACACTTCATAATATAAGGATTTCTCGAGATAAAGACACATATTTAAAAGAAGAAAAGAAAAATTCAAGATGTAAGCACAAAAGCAATACAAAATAGATTCAATAACAACACAAGGAGAAATACAAAGCTTTAAAGAAGGATCTTCAAGCTGAAAGAAGAAGCAAGTAGAACAAAAATTTTAACATAGAAACGCACTAAAAGAGATACAATAGACCTGTTTTAGAGAGTACCAAAGCTCTAATATCAAATGTTGTGATTCCTCTAGGATAGACCAAGACACACCAAAAGGAGGTTTATCCCAACTGACTCCAAAACAAAAAACCAAACCCAAGTAGCTTTAACCCTTCAATGGAGGCCAAGAAGAATCAAAAGCAAGCAAGGGGAGAAGCCAAGAACAAGATTTGATTTTCCAAGATGGTAGGACAACCTTGAACATGCAATCAAACTTAACAAACTAGGCTGAATTTGCTAAGAGTTGGATTAAGCTCTAAGAAGAACTAAGATTGCAAGAATATTTGCAAAGCTCTCCAATGAGAGAAAATTGTATTTTGATCTTCCAAATCTTCTCAAAATGAAGAAAAAAATCTCCTTTTAAAGAAGGTAGTCCAGCAAGCATGGTAATAACTAATGTGTTTTCCCATGCTTGGATATTACACTTTTCTCAAGCAAAAATGGAAAATATATTCAAACATAAATAGTATGGGTACGATCAGATATAATCAAATTGAAAAAACCTTCATTGATATAATTCAGCCTTGAAAAGTGTACAAAATAGGTGTCAAGTTTGGGTTGCTAGTGTATCCCAAAAATGGAGTTGATGCTTTTTCCTTATATGGCATGTAGATGGACAAACTCTCCTCCAATAATTGGGTAGCAATGGGACAACTTTGGGGCAGATTAAGACACACATTTAGAGCATGTGGAGTGTGAAATGGTGTATGAATGTGCAGCCTAGACCTTGGTCCCAAGTGGCTGAATCGATTCCTTTCCATGGTGCACTAATGGTTTAACTAGCATACCAACCACCATAAAATTGGTGTTTTTCAGTGCTTCCTCTTTTGAACTGAATTCTCCTAAACTTTACTTTTTTTTTTTTACAATTGTACCCTAAACTATTTTTTTAAAACAAATATACTTCAAACTCTGAAATTTGCTGCAACTGAATCATTAGTTGCCCCATTAAATACTAACAAAGGTGCCAGGTTAGCACTTTTAATCCCCCAAATTAAAATTAATTAAACCCAATTTATAATAAAATAAACTATAATTGATGAATTAATGGTGCTATTTCAGGGTTGTTAAGGTAGGTTTAATTGAGTTGTTAAGAGGAGATGTTGATGGATGCAGAGGTTAAGTCTTTATAAAGGTAGAGTTAGGTTGGGCAGAGGTGAGCATCATGGAGGTGATGGCTTATCGAGATGATAAAGTGATGGAAATGGTGTTAGTTTTGCTGGAAATGATTTTTTTTTTTTTTTTATAAATTAGGTTTAATTAGTATCAATTTGGGTATTAGAAGTGCTAACCTGGCACTATTATTAGTATTGAAAGGAGTAACTAACAAAGGATTTCAATGAGTAAAATTCAAAATTCAAGATATATTTATTAAAAATAATAGTTTGGAGTACAATTGTAAAAAAAGGCAAAGTTTGAGATTTTTTTTGGACATTTTCTATACTAACTTGGCAAAGTCTGTTATCTTTAATGGTAAAATAGATGGCAAACTACAATTGTAAAAAAAGTTCAAAGTTTAGGATATTTTTATTAAAAAAGAATTGTTATTAATCTCAAAGTTTATTTTTTTATTTTTTTTACATTACTCATTGTCGACACCATATTTTGACCGACCCCCACCCCCCCCCCCCCCCCAACCCCCGAAAATTAATAGGCTTTGAAGTAGATCCCCAGCACCAAGTCTCCAGTAATTTCCGATCTCTCTTTGCCAGTTAATCACATTTTCGATCCCTCTTCAAAAGGAATCGAATCGGTACTAAGTCTCCATGTCATTTAAATCCTTACCAATCTCTCAAATCAATTACCAAGTTTCCTGGCCAGTCAATCACACATCCGATCTCTTGTCAAATGAAATTGAACCAACATTAGGTCTTCACGCCGTCCAGTTATAGTTTCGATCTCCCTTTTAAAATTTTATGGATAATCAAGTTAAGGCTTTAATCCAATTTAATGATGCTTCCGATCCAAAGTGCTCAAATCACGTTTCCAATTTTAATAATCTTAAGTCCCGTGCGGTGTTTGTTCAAAGCCGATCTCATGCTTATAATGTTTTTCGACCTCTTATTCTTAGATTAATAATCACTTTTAAGTTTGATGTTCTAATTGGTTCAGACAGTCAAGCGCTTATACAAGTTAGATACTTTCCGATCTCATCCAGTCATTGAACAAAAGAAAGAACTTCATTTCATTTCAAAATAAAAAATACAAGTCATTCGGCTGGAGGATCACCCCCAGCCTGTTTTACATCTCGTTCACCCTCTCTATTACCCTCAGCCTCCTCCTCGCTATCCTCTTCTTCTTGGGGAGCCAGGTCCACCATCCAGGAAAAGTCCTCCTCGGGATAATGCTTCTTGAGTTCGGCCAAAAGGCCCCATGGGCGTTCACATAAGCGCCGGCCTCCCTTGTCACTGCCTCTTCTTCTTTTCCTTTGAGTTCCTCAGTGAGGCGAGTGACATCAGCGGCTCGGAGCGCCTGAACCTCTTCAAGAACATGAGCTTGCTCAGCCAGTTTATCCTCGTAGAATTTCATCCGCCCCTCAATTTTAGCTATGTAGTTTTGGGCGGATGAAAGTTGAGATCGGAGGGAAGCGGCTTCCTGACCCACCTTATGGATCTCCTGCTTTAAATGATGAGCCTTTTCCCGGACGATATGTTGGTTCACCAAACTCTCCACACTCAGGCTCATAGTCTGGGTCAGGATATCATCAAGACTGTTCGGGGTTAGCCTATCCCGATCCTCCCGAAGGCAGATGGAGGCCCCCAAAACCTTTGCCAAACCCGGATTCTCCCGAACAGTTCAGTTCTTCTCCAGGGAATGGATCAGTACTTGAGCGCCGCGGGAGAGGGTCCTCAAGGTAGGTTGGGAAGGACTCCCTTTCGCACTCGAAGGAACTGGAGGGGGTGGTGGCGGCTCTTCTTGACGAGGAAGAGACCGAACCACTTCTATTTCAGGAACCGGCGGTCTTAAGGGCTGAGATGAGCCTCCTTGCATCTCTACTGAGTCATGCCTGGGCGTTTGAGAAGCCTCGACGTGTTTCATCTCCCGCACCTTTCTGGAGACCTCTCTCTTCCGCTTTCGGCTCTCTTTGGAAGCCTCGCTGCCCGTCATGCCTACACAAAGAAAAAGTCAGTGAGTTTGCTAAGGCCCAAAGGTCAGAGATATAGAAAGTACCGAGGCCGAGGTTAGAGAGCTGAAGCCCGCGTTCTTCGCCGGTAATCAGCTGCATTGTCCAATGATGCAGTTAGGCCGTCACTGCATCTAAACAGGAGAATTTCTAAGTGGCCGCCTGATCTTTCAACTCCATCACCATTATGCCCTCTTCCCTATTCAGGGTGATGCGCTTCGGAAGTAATGGGCCCTGATGCAGCCAGCTACGCGGGAAACCCTCAAAACCGCTTAGAACCTTGCTTCTCAGAATAAAAAAGTGATTCTTCCAATTCTTCAGGGAGGAGGGCAGGTTGGTAAAAAGCCCACGATGTGGTTTTCCCTGAAAGAACCAGTATTCATCATCCTTTCGACGAGTCAACCTATGTAGCTCGGCGAACACCTTCGCTGTAGGACTGAGTCCCTTAGCTCGGCAGAGACCTCTGAAGGCTACCAGGATCCGCCATGAGTGCGGGTGAACTTGAGCTATGCAGACTTGGTGGAATTTCAGAACTTCCTTGAAGAAGTCATCAAGAGGAAACTGCAACCCGGCTTTTAATTGCTCTTCGTATACCATGATCATATCATTTTCCTCGAAGAAGTGATCAGCTCGGAGATCGCCATGACACCTGATAAGTTCGTATGAATCAGGCCGAAGGTTATATTCTTGGCTAAACGACTGCAGATCGATTTCTTGAAGGATTGATGGCAGCTCGTCCACAGGAAGGCTTTCTCTCCCTGAAGAATGCATTTGCCTCGAGGGTCCCACTTGACCACAGGATGGAACGGAGGATGTTGGAGGTTCAGATCGCTCACTTGGTCCGACCACCTCAACTTCATCTGACGACCACGAGACGTGAACGGAAGGGGGGCTCGCCGCTCTCTGACCCTCGGCTCCGCTCATTTTCAAAGAAAAGAGAAAATTTAAACTAAAAGAAAAATCAAAACCCTTACCGGAGTGTGATCGGTGTCGGAAGAACTTGAAAAATTGAGAGAATTTTGGAATCACTCGCGAGATGCTGAAAATGACATAAGGGGGCAACTGGCTGACCCATCCCTTATTTATACCCATTTGGGCATTTAATGCTCACAGTGTCCCAAGTGGCGCATCAGTTAGAGGGATTCGCCAGCTTTTTCTGACACGTCTCATGAATATTCCGGAAACTCCATAATTAAATGAGGGGGGGAATCGGCTAATTAAAGACCGGCAGATTAAGGTAGATGTTTTACAGATCAGTTAAGGGCTATTCAGTTGGGAATCGGATCGGCTAAACATATCAGAGATCAAAAAATAACCAATGCAATAATAATAAAATGATAATTGTCAAAATAAATTTTCATTTCCAAAAACGTTAGATTACATCATTTGGGCGATCTCTATAGATCGGATTACATTAGAGGTCAGATTACATCATTTGGGTGGTCTCTATAGATCGGATTACATCAGAGGTCAGATTACAGCATTGGGTGATCTCTAGAGATCGGCAGTACATCCTATCTAGTAAAGGCCTATGTCAAAGCCTAGTCTCGTGGATGAATCAAAAGATGTGTTTGATCAGGAGATCGGCCATCGACATCGGATAGATGTACAGCTCAGATGGGGGGACTATGACTCTCATGAGAATAAGAGAGGTAATCGTCAATGTTATCGCTCCGAGCCGAGCCACTATCGGGACACCCAATGTGGTGAGAAGCCAAATGAACTTCAAAGGGTAGTCACCAATAATAGGAGGGAAATTAGCAGTCTTCTCGCCCGAAATCAGTTCGCCGATTATGTAGGTCGACCGACTCGAGATTGACACGATTGATATTCTCGATCTGGGTCGATAAATTAGTCCGGTTCTCTCACTGTCATCAAATATGGCCATAGTGATTTTCTGATCACCGGGGTCGAAAATTTTCAGTCGGTGAACAAGGTGAACAATCGGAAAAAGATCAAAAGTAGCTATCATGGCCGGGATTGTTGCCGGAGCAGCTAGAACAAGAAAAGTGAGAAAGAAAGAGGAGAAAATGAAATGCAGAAGGATTTCCCGTTGAAGGTATATATAGAAAAGGTCTGAGCATTTATTGCTAGCAGAAAACGAAGCAGACGCCTTGGAAACTGAAGGAATAAATGCCTTGACTGAATAAGCCCGGACAAAGGAGAAGACTCTGGAGCGGGAAAGATCAGAGAGGGGCCCGGCATGAGAGATCGGAAAAGGATCGTATTAGAAAGATCGGAAGAGAGGGGAGATCGGAAAGCAAAGAGAATAAGACAACTTCCAATAACTGTCGTCATAATCAGAGCCGAGGTAGTTAAAGCGTTGTAGACGAGATCAAATCTCTACCACACGCCTCATTTGCAGAATCGCCCACATTACTGATAGGTGCCAGAGTATGTCATGACAGTCCTGTACATCTCAATCTCCACCGTTGATCTTACTTATAAGTACAAGCCCGGAGCCCTTAGATCAAAGAAGAAGGCGACAAGACCGGCGCTTTTTATTCCCAGCCCTCGAATCGCCCTTGACAAGAAAATTTTGAGTTGTCAGATTAGAAAAGAGAAAGGACAAATATTCTGAAGAGGATCTCAGCCGTTCATTCTGATTCTCTTTAATTCCCAAGCATCAGATCATGTCCTTTAAAATCCAAACCTTCCATCTCCCTCAAAGAAAATCCTGACCCTTCATTGGGAGCACCCGGTCCCTATAAATACCTGCATGAAAACTGTTGAAAAAAAAAGAAACGAAGAAAAGGGTAGTGACTATAGTGGAAAGGCTCTGAAACTTAATTCAATTTTGCTACTCTGCTATTTTTAAGCTTTCAAAAATAGGAAAAACTTCAGAAACCAGTTTTCTAAAGTATTTTCCTTGAAGAAGTGTTGAATACTGAAACTCTCCATTTTTAGTTCGTTCATTACTTTGTGATATCCTCTCTTAGTTTCAGTTCTGCCTTCATTTCTACTTTCATTTTCCAAGCTCAACCTCATTCAAACTCGGTTGTTGTCATCAGTTTGACTGCATTTTAACTTGGTACTCTTCATTCCAAGGCGAACATTAGTCCCCAGATTATTAGCACGCAACTTTGCAACATTCGTGACTCCATAGTTAGTTCAATAGGTTCAACTTCCTACAGGTGAGTGTCTGAACCGTTGCCCTATTCAATGTTTGTCTCTATTTTTTTTTTTATGCTCGTAATTTTCATTAAAGTTTGTCTTATGTTAGAAGGTCCCACGTAGGTGGTTATTCTCTTGAGTTTATCTTTTGATACATCAGTTCATGTTATTTATTTGTTCTTGGTCTTTTATTATCTCTTAATGTAGGTGTTCTTGTTATGAGTAGCGTGTAGGTAGTTTGATAAAATGTTGGTAATCGTATCTTAACACAAGAGTTTCTTTAAATAAAAGTTCGGATAATAAATCAGAGAAAATTATAAAGACGAGCCACTAGACTGTCTCAAGAAGGTGACTGGGTAAGGTGGGGAGTCAGAGTAAAATCGAATTTCAGACTAGCAAATGAAATAGAGCAAATATGGCTTGCCAAAAGGTACTGGTAAGGCGACCACATAGGAGATCGGTAAAAATTAAGTCTGGTTTCCCCTATCTAGTCACAAGGTACCGATGAGTTAAAAGAAGCTTAATCCGGGTTCCCAGTGTCTTTGGATGCCAGAACCCTTAGCCTAAGGTCCTTGCGCGACACGAACATAATTAAAGTTCAAGAGGTCGGGGGAGAGTTCTTACCTGATCCTCATCCAAACCAAATAGGAGGTCGGAGGAGAGTTCTTATCCGAGATCCTTTATCAAAAGTCTAAAATTTTAATAAATATTAAAGAGATCGGAGGAGAGTTCTTATTCGATTCTCAATTAAATGTTTTAATAAACATTTAAAGAGATCGGAGGAGAGTTCTTATCCGATTCTCAATTAAAAGTTTTAATAAATATTAAAAAAAAAGATTGGAGGAGAGTTCTTATCCGATCTTTAATCAAAATTTTTAATAATCATTTAAAGAGATCGGATGAGAGTTCTTATCCGATTCTCAATTAAAAGTTTTAATAAATATTTAAAAAAGATCGGAGAAGAGTTCTTATCCAATCTTCAATCAAAACTTTTAATAATCATTTAAAGAGATCAGAGGAGAGTTCTTATCCGATTCTCAACCAAAATTTTAATAAATATTAAAGAGATCGGAGGAGAGTTCTTATCCGATTCTCAACCAAAATCTTTAATAATCATTTAAAGAGGTCGGAGGAGAGTTCTTATTTGATTCTCAACCAAAATTTTAATAAATTATCCGAGATCCATCATTCAAACTTTAAATGGAATATCCCCAGAGATCGAAAAAGCTTTTACCCGGATTTTCTCAAATCCAAACTAAAACAGCACAATACGCAAAGTAACCCCCTAAATAAAACTGATACGCAACACCAACTTACTAAGGGTCGTCTCATTTATTTATGTATCTGGGTAACCCGAATTAGTGAAAAATTCAAATATTCCCTTTTATCAAAGGGATTAACATCTTCATCCTAACCCCCCCTCCCCCTAACTATCGATTTTAATAAAAAGCGTAAGGTTAAATCTGCTCACCCTCATTGAGGGATGAGGTGGGGTGCCTAACACCTTCCCCACCCGTTTATGGACCCTGAACCTAGAATCTCTGTTTTTGAAGTGGTTTCATTTTAATTTATTTTCACAAATGGTTTTCTTTAATTTCCCTCAAAATTAAAGTGGCGACTCCTCACTCTTTTCCACTTTAGTGAGTGTTCGTCCAGGCGACCGCAAAACACATTGCGACAGCTTGGCGAGTCCGCTGGGGACCATTTTTCCACCTTAACCCCGGTTCAGAGGTCTAAAGGCAGATTTAATTTTATGCTCAAACCATAGTTAGGTGGGCTTAATTTACAAAATTCCGTATGTTAATTATTGTTATTTTTGCTAACTGTTTTGCTTGTCTTGATTGTCTTATCTCCTACAGCACTCTTCGTCTAAAAAAAGAAAAAAAACTCCCCCGTATTGGGAAGAGGTAAAGGTGTCCCTTCACACACTGAACACTCACACAAAGTCCTCACACACTTCAGCCCTATACCCGGGCTTTCTCATCCTCTAGGAAAATAGGAGGGAGTCATGTAGCGATACCCGTGGGTTTCACCCCGTTAGTATCTGTGAAGACTTCTGCTCAGATTGAAACTCGTTCTATTTACTGTGATACCCGTGGAACTCTCTCGTTAGTATCATGGTGGTAGAATGGGGCTCTACTATTTACAGTGGGGGCAATTTGGGAACCTGTAGCTTTTAGAAATTTAGACCTTGAGCTAAACTATCACAATAGCTGGAAGCCGTAGCAAACTACCTCATAAGATAGAACTATCCAATTAGGTAGCACCTATCCGGTATCAGGACTCTCCTTATTTTAGGACAAAAGGGACATGCTTGCTCTCACCCTATTTTGTTTGTGTTTTCTTATGTTCTTATTTTTAAGGGTAATCTTGGATCATACTGTTAGGAGGACCTACACACTTTCCTACTTTGATAAATGTGTAGGTGTCACCCTACCAACAATATAATTCAAAATTACCTAAATTTGTCCTGCTAACAAATTTTCCCTGCAGGCATCACCGAATTAAGATCTGTAAAAGAATAAGCATCATTTTTAACATGGCATCCTCGAGTCAGTCGGCAGAAGAAATTCCTAGACCGGAACAGCATGCTAAACCATGGTCCAAATCGCCTTAGGGTTCAGTACCTCCACGAAGTGATGTCATCAGGGCAGATGCCAACTTGTTACCCCCATTGGATCTGAGCAAAGTTGAAGTCAAAAGCACCTGCCTCGAAGGTTTATCCAGTAGTTGGAGGTCGCTTCCCGATCAGGTCAAGGCACAATTTGAGAAAAAATATGGAAGGATTGCGCCCTTGATGCGAGTCAAAGTCCAAGTCCCGGTATTGAAGGCCATGCTGTCTGTTTGGAATCCCAAGTATGGGGTGTTTTCCTTCAATGATATCGACACTACCCCCACTATGGAAGAATATCAGGCATTGCTAGAAATTCCTTATGCAGTGCAGAATCGGATCTACCTACACCTTGAACATAGACAGACCTGTAAACGGTTCGCACACATGTTGGGGATTCCCCCAGAAGAAGCAAAGGCAAGGGAAACTGTCAAAGGAAACACGCATGGATGGTATTGGACTTACCTCAGGAAGGGGTTAGATCAATACATCCATAATGAACAATGGGAGCAAGCTTCATTAGCACTTGCTTTGGGGATCTATGGCTTGACATTGTTCCCTGGGCCTCCGAGAATTATAACCTTCAGCGTTGTGGAGATATTCTGGACAGTAGAAAAGCAGAAGGTCAATCCAATACCGACAATTCTTGCAGAGACTTTAAGAACCCTTACTTACTATCGACAACAAAGCAAGGGGTCCATCAAGTGTTGTTCTCAATTGTTACACCTCTGGATCATCAGTCACATGTGCCCTATAGAGACAAAGGGGTTAACTTGGTATCTTAACCAACCTCTTATCGAAAAGATGACCAGATTAGTAATCAGCCCAAAAGGATGAGCTGCAGTAGCAAGAACAGATTCTGAGTTTCAACAGCCATGACTACTGTTGGAAGAAATTGTGGACGTCGGGTCAACCCATTTTGTTCAGCACAGGGAGTAATTGTTCAGTGTCTATAATTGGAGTGACCGGACACACAAATTACATCCCAGCATTAGTAATGAGACAGTTCGGTTCAACCTAGTCTGCATCAGTATTGAAGAATACCACCGAGGTCATTTCTATCATGAGCTCGATAATGAAGAAGAATTGAAAGTAGCTCGCAAATCCTGGGAAAACATCACTATGATGGAAAGGTCGCCTAAAGGTCCGAGTGTCACGCGCGATTATCTTAAATGGAGGGCTGGTAGGGATTAAGGACACTTGACTGCAGATCCAACCAAATTTGAAGGCAGCGACCCCCGTCAAAACATCCTTTCAGAAAAAGCTAGTGCTCGTTTGGCTGACTCTCTACAAAAGGCGAATATCGAAAACTCGCAATTACAAGAACAAATAAAACATTTAGAGGACCAACAGCAGATCCTCAAAAGAAAAGTAAGAAGGCTCAGGGAAGACGTAAGGACCGAAAAGATAGGGTTTGAAGAGCAAGAAGCACGATGGAAAAGGGAAAAGAGCTCTCTCTAAGCTACAATAAAAGAAGCAGAAGTACAGAATGGCAAGCTCCAAGAGAAAATGAAATACCAGGAGATACTCATAGAAGAGTATAAACAAGAAAGCAAAAAGAAAAAGCTTGAACTGAAGGAGCAAGCACAGCTTATCAATGATATCCTGAGAGAATGTGCTAAAGAAAGGAAGGAAAAAGAGAGACAAGCCACCCTCTATCAAGAGCTAAAAGAAAATGTTGATCAGCTGTAGAGAATGATAGCACAGGGGAAACAAGAACTATTACCTAAATCCGAGTATGCCCTGAGGATATTCAACCCTGCCAGACAAGAAGAAAGGCTTTATGAATATCTCAGGAAATATCATTACATTATAAAGAACCTTCCTGAGCCTAGACCAATGTAAAGAATGCCATGTACAAATTATTCAATTAATGGAACAACTTTTGGGCCATTGTTTAGCAAAATTGTGAATGAATAGTATGACTCCCGTAGGAACCCCCTCGCTAGGGTTATGCAAAAAATTGGATGCGCCATATGGACAGGTATCATGGATGCGCATTCAGTCCAGTCATTCACCGTCAGACTATCGAACGATGCCATGATAAAATTGATGCAATTATTCTTCTGCAGATTTCATTCTTGGCTCTCAGATGCCACCGTATCCTTTGTCCAAACCAAGACCCTTTTAATTTTTAACAAAATTCAAAATTCACTAAAAATTTTTTTTTTCCTACAGAAAATCAACATTGCTTCAAACAAAGCACGCCTGACCAGACACGCAGTTCAACCTAGACGAGTGTACTTAATGAGGTCACGAACAAGAAGGCTAATGGAAGACCAGGAACAAGTCCAGAACCTACAAGGACAAGTGTCCAGATTGAAAGACCAGGTCTCAGAGCTCATGAGACTAATGAGAGAGATGTCCCATAATAAGCCTGCTTCAGAGCCTAACTTACCACTACCTCCCCTACCTCCTACAACGGTTGATTCTCCTCATGCTTCAACCTCTTTCACCTTTCAGCCACCTATCCTGGATCTGACAATCACTGTCAATCCGGCTCCCCTGAATAATGATCCACCTTTCTCCCATTTCTGGATTGTCCCAAATGCAGAGCCATACCCTTCAATCCTGATCCCTCCGATTCATTCCTCCCCTCATTTCCCAACTGGGGGAGTATTTCATGCAGTAGGAGGGGAAAATAAGACGAGAGAAAATGAGAAGCTATCCGCTCTAGAAGAGAGATTAAGAGCGATAGAGGGACTGAACATGTATGGTTCAGTTGATGTGGCGTCACTGAGATTGGTGCCTGATGTGGTGGTGCCGCCTAAGTTCAAGGTCCCAGACTTTGACAAATACACTGGGAATTCAGATCCTCGCATTTACTTGGCCACTTATATCGCTAAAATGTCTGCCTTGACAGAAGACGATAGACTCTTAGTTCACTTCTTTCACGAGAGTCTCTCCGGGGCAGCCTTGAGGTGGTGTATTCAGTTAGACAGGAGCAAATTACGCTCCTGGAAAGATTTGGCTAACGCTTTCTTGAAACAATACAAGTTCAATTGTGACGTGGCCCCCATAAGGAGAGACCTCCAAAACCTGATACAGAGGGAAAGAGAAAGCTTCAAAGAATATGCCCAAAGGTGGAGAGAGAAAGTGGTAGAAGTATATCCTCCGGTTGCTGATAATGAGCTTTGCTCCCTGTTCATCGAGACATTGAAGGCTCCATACTTCAATATGATGATTGGAAACACTTCCAATAGCTTCTCTGATATCATCCAAGCTGGTGAGAGGATAGAAGCTAACTTAAGGATGGGATGACTGCAGGAGTTGACTGAGAATCCTATAAAGAAAACTGTCAGTTTTGGCGAAAAGAAAGAGGGTGATGTGCATTCCATCACCCGACAGAACACCCAATCTTCATTACCTCCAAATAACTACTGGCCATATCCTCCCTCTTATGGCCAAACCATTGCAAACATTCCACCCCCTTTCCCAAATTATCCTCACCCACGCCCACAGTATCCACCCTCGACAACTTATCAGCCCAGACCACCTCCTCAACCTATTCAACCCAGACCACCTCAAAATAACCCGAGACCACAAAGAAATCCTGATCCACCTCTTTCCCTGCCACTTAGCGAAATATACCGATACCTCGTTGGTATAAATCAAATAGTGTCGATTCCCGTTGACCCAATTCAGCCGCCATACCCCAGGTGGTATGATGCCAGTGCTCGGTGTGAGTATCATGGAGGGGCACAGGGGCACTCTACTGATAATTGTGGGGCACTCAGAGGGAGAGTACACGCCCTAATCAGAAACGGATGGTTAAAAATCGAAGGGAATGGCTCCCTTCCCAATGTCACCTCAAACCCATTGCCCAATCACGGTACGGGCAGTGGCGTGAATATGATAGATTCAGAAGGAGAAGGGTCAACTTTGGAGATAGATCAACTGATTCCTCACTTTGAGGAAATCTTTATAATGGCAGTGAGGGAAGGTTATCTCTACCCTCAAACACCAGAGCCTGAAAATAATGTGGGATGCCCCTATCATGGAGGAGCAGTTGACCACGAGCTGCAAAATTGTGAGGAGTTCAAACAAGAGGTCCAGAACCTACTGTCCCTCAAGGTCTTAAGATGCCAAGCAAGGTCGAAAATGGAGGGTAGAGTAAATGCAGCCCGATTTGGCCAAAATGCCTCTAATCACAGAATGACCTTCTCTGTCCCAACATCATCACCACCAGTAACAATCATCAGAACCCCGTCCCAGCTCCCAGTTACAAACACTCGTGCTGTACCCTGGAACTATGATTTCCAAGTCTTCACCTAAGGAGCATTGAGCAATACACAGGCTCCTAGCCTTGCTTCACCCTCCGCACCACATAAACCGTGCTTCACTCCTCATGAGCACTTCAAGATGACTTACGCTGGACCCTCTAGCAATGCTACTCCCCAATCAAAACCCCAGCCTATCACTACCACAAAATCCTCCCCACTTGAGCAAGAAGTTGAGTTTATAACACGAAGTGGGAGATGTTACGGGGGTGAAGAGAAAGAAAAGAAGAGAGGAAAAGTAAAAATGGGAGAGCCCCAAGAGAATACAGAAGAGGAGGTTGAAAAAGTGGAGAGGGGAGAACCTGCCGGATCAAACGAAGAGGAGGAGCTGTTGCTTCAAATAATGAAGCAAAGTGAGTACGACGTTGTCGAATAGTTAAGAAAGACACCTGCTCGAATTTCACTATTGTCGCTGATTTTGAGCTCAGAGGTGCACCATCAAGCCTTGCAGAAAATTCTGGATCAAGCCTTCGTAAACCCCGACATCACACCGGGGCAATTTGAGAAAATAGTGGGACAAATTCAGGCATCCAGCTTTGTCACTTTTTCAGAAGAAGAGATACACCCGGCAGGCCTAAAGCACACTAAGGCTCTGCATGTGACAGTAAAGTGTAAAGGTTGCATAGTTGCCAAGGTCCTCATTAACAATGGATTCGCACTCAGCGTCTTGCCTAATGCCACTTTGGCTAGGCTACTGGTCGACCGGTCAAACATACGTCAAAGTGCTATGGTGGTAAGAGCCTTTGATGGCACAAGGAGGGAGGTACTGGGAGACATTGACTTGCCACTCCAAATTGGCGCATGCACCTTCAACGTCACGTTCCAAGTGATGAACATTGAACCTGCATACACTATGTTGCTGGGGAGGCCTTGGATCCATTCAGCAAATGCCGTTCCTTCGACTTTACACCAGAAGATCAAATACATTATGGATGGCAAAATCATCACTGTGAAAGGGGAGGAAGCCATGCTGGTCACCAAGCCGCAATCACTTCCTTATGTGGAAGCAGCTGAAGAATCATTGGAAAGCTCTTTTTAAGCTCTAAAGTTGCAAGAAACTATCCTGAGGGATGAAGGGGCTACGGCTATGGTAGCAAAGGTGATGCTAAAGAATGGGTATGAGATGGGCAAGGGGTTAGGCGCTACATGACAGGGGATTGTCGAACCTATACCAGCTATCCAAAAGGTTGGTCGTTGCGGTTTGGGTTATGAGGAAGACGCCCTCATGGATGGACGATTCTGAATGAGACGTATGCTTCGAGATCAGAGATTTGATCAGAAGATCGGGAAAATGAAGGTAGTCCCGAAAATCGCAGAGGTCTTCACCAAGCCAGTTATTAAAAATCCAGCGAAAACTGAAGAATCACCCGATGAACCATCCATTAATGTCATCCATCTCGATTCCTTGTATGAGGCTCTAGTCTCGCCAATAGCTGAAGGGCAAGAACTGGACAACTGGACGGCAGAGGACATTCCTGTACTCAATTTCAAGTAAAGTACTTTTGGTTATCAACACTTGATCATTTTGTCCATGGTGACAAGTATAATACTGCAAATGGACCCTTTTCTTATCATGCAAATATTAATGGATTAATAGCGCATTTTTACATCCAATTCTCTTTTCCTTGTTTTGCCATTTTCGTAATATATTCCACTTTCATTTCTTCAGGACCATTCATCAATTAACACCTAATAATCCAATAGACTCAAAAATTCCTCTGGTTAATTTTGAAATCCCCATAACTGCCATTACTTCAAGTGATTCTGAGGAGGAACTCGTAGAAGAAAGGGATGAAAGAGATGAACCTTCCCTGGTACCTTACAGGGACGAAACACACACCGTGAATTTTGGCACAGAAGAAATAAAAACAGAACTTAAAGTTGTGGAGAGTGCAGAATTAAAAGATATGGTCAGTCTGCTCAAAGAATTCCTGGACGTATTTTCATGGAGCTATGACGATATGACCGGCTTAGACCCCTAGATTGTGACACACAAGATTCCCCTAATTCCCGGAACGATCCCGGTAAAGCAGAAGCTGAGAAGAATGAACCCTGACACACTGCTCAAAGTTAGGGATGAAGTCAAAAAGCAGTATGATGATGGGTTTCTAGAAGTAGTCAAGTATCCTCAATGGATAGCTAACATTGTCCAGGTAATGAAGAAAGACAGAATAGTCAGGGTGTGCGTTGATTACAAGGATCTTAATAAAGCAAGCCTGAAGGATGATTTCCCTCTCCTGCACATAAACGTGCTAGTAGACAATGCCGCAGGATTGGGCAGATGTTCATGTATCGATGGAGCATTCGGGTACAATCAAATCCTCATGGATGAACAGGATAAGGAGAAAACCGCTTTTGTCACTCAGTGGTGGGTATTCTGTTATCGGGTCATGCCATTTGGCTTAAAGAATGCAGGCTCTACCTAAGAACATGCTATGGTCACATTATTCCATGATATGATGCACAAAGAAGTGGAGGTGTACGTCGATGATATGATCATCAAATCCAGGGAAGGAGAAAGCCATGTGCAGGTACTAAGAAAAGTATTCGAGAGACTCAGGAAGTATCAGCTAAAATTGAACCCTACCAAATGTGTGTTCGGAGCTAAATCTGGGAAGTTGTTGGGATTCATAGTGAGTGAGAAGGGAATAGAAGTAGATCCAGACAAAGTTCGAGCTATTCAAGAGATGCCATCCCCAAAGAAAGAAAGGGAGGTGCGCAGTTTCCTAGGAAAGCTGAACTACATTTCGAGATTTATTTCCAACCTCATTGCTAAGGCTGAGCCTATCTTTAGATTACTCTGAAAGAACAACACCGCTCAATGGGATTCAGTTTGCCAAGAGGCTTTCGAGAGAATTAAGCAGTACCTGTTAAACCCACCAGTATTAGTTTCTCCGGTGGCGGGAAGACCGTTGATTCTATACATGGCTGTCCAACAGACTTCAATGGGATGTGTTTTGGGATAGCATGATGACACTGGTCGAAAGGAAAGAGCCATCTACTACCTGAGCAAGAAGTTCAATGATTGCGAGTCAAGGTATTCCTAGAGAAAACTTGTTGTGCATTAGCCTGGGTGACAAATCGATTTAAACACTATATGTTGAATCATAAGACATGGCTCATCTCTAGGATGGATCCTATTAAGTATGTGTTCGAAAGTCCATTTGTGCCGGGAAGGATAGCCAAGTGGCAAGTCATACTCTCTCAATATGACATTGTCTATATGACTCGGAAAGCTGTGAAAGGCAGCGTAATTGCTGATCTCCTAGCAGAAAACCCAATCTAGGATTATGAAGCCTTGGATTTTGAATTCCCTGATGAGCATGTTAATGAAGTCGACAGTGAAGAAAAAGTGCCAGCTGATGTGTGGGAAATATATTTCGACAGAACTGTTAATTTGTCTGGTAATGGAATTGGGGCAGTACTGGTATCACCCGATGGGAAACACTTCCCAATAGCCATCAAATTAAGTTTTGAATGTACCAATAATGTCACAGAATACGAAGCTTGTGTGATGGGTTTACAGGCCGCCATCGAAATGAAAGTCAGGACGTTAGAGGTATATGGAGATTTAGCTTTGATCATTTATCAAGTCAAGGGAGAATGGCAAACCAAGGATCCAAAGTTAATCCCATATCAGAAGTACCTACTGGAATTGATCAAGAAATTCGAAGAAATTTCTTTCACTCACCTCAGTCGGGACAAAAATCAATTCGCGGATGCCTTAGCCACCCTGGCTGTTATGGCTTAAATAGAAGAAGGGCAAATGACTCAGGAATTGCAGATCAAAGCAAGGAGTGAGCCAGCGTACTGCTTCATGATCGAGGAGGAAATAGATGGTAAACCTTGGTATCATAACATCCAGGTCTACATCAAAACCAGAAAATTCCCTCCAGGGGCAAGTAGAAATGAAAGAAGAATGATCCGAAGATTAGCTTTGGGATACTTCCCCAGTGGAGAAATTCTATACAAAAGGAGCTCCAACGGCTAATTGTTGAGATGCGTGGATGCAAAAGAAGCAAAGAGGATCCTTTTCGAAACTCATGAGGGGAACTGTGCTACTCATGCTAATGGACATATGATGGCTAAACAAATCTTGCGATGAGGATACTTCTGGACTACTATAGAGAAGGATTGCATCGAATACTTTTGGAAGTGTCACAAATGTCAAATCTACGCAGATCCGATAAATGTTCCGCCTCACCAATTGTTCAACCTCGTCTCACCATGGCCTTTCGCAATGTGGGGAATCGACGTGATTGGTCCCATCAACCCCAAGGCATCCAATGGGCATAGATTTATCTTGGTAGCTATTAACTATTTTTCTAAATGGGTCGAAGCGACATCATATGCCCACATCACACAGAACACATTTCTCAAGTTCCTCCGAAATAATATTATCTGCCGACACAGCCTCCCCAGTGAGATCGTCACTGACAACGCCAAGAATTTGAATGGTCCAAAGGTCCAAAGATTATGTGAGCAATACAAGATCCAACATCTCAATTCCTCACCATACCATCCTGTCGACACCATATTTTGGCCGATCCCTAGAATCAATAAAAATTCTTCTTTGAACAGCTAACCACGTTTCCGATCCCTCTTTGATAGGCGGTCACATTTCCGATCTCTCCTCACAAAGAATTGAATTAATGCTGAGTCCTCATATTCATTAAGGCCTCGCCGATCTCTCAAATCATTTACCGACCTCTCAAACCCGTTGTCGAATTTCCGGACACATCAAGTATATTCTCGATCTCTGTTGATAAATAAAATGAACTGGCACTAGATCTTTTCCTACCAGTTTTATTGCCGACCTCCTTTTCGGAAGATTAAGAGCTAAAGTTTTGGTTCGGTTTAACGAGGGTTCCGATCTTAAGTGTTCAAGTTAAATTTTCAATTTTAATCAAGTCCTGCTCAAAGATTTCTCCCCACCGATCTCATGCTTATTGTGCTTTCCGATCTTTTATACTTAGATTAATAATGGCATTTAGTTCATGTTTCGCTATGCTCATACAATCAAATACTTAGGCAATTCAAAGATTTTCCAATCACATCCATTCATTGAACAAAAGAGATATTCCATTTCATTTCATAATTTGTACAAGTTATTCGGTGGGGTGATCCCCACTGATTTACATTCTCTCTCTCTCTCTCTTCCTCGCCCTCCTCCTCACTATCTTCACCCTCGCCCCGAGCCAGTCGTCCATCCAAGAGAAGTCCTCTTGAGGATAGCGCTTTGGAGTTCGGCCAAGAGATCCTTATGAGCATTCACATAGGCTCCAGCTATTCCCGACACCATCTCTTCATCCTTTTCCTTAAGCTCTTTGTCTTTCTCCGAAAGCTCCTTATCCTTCGCATTAAGCTCCTCTACAAGTTGAGCGACTGAGCGCCGTTGGCACAAGTGCCCGGACTTCTCGAGAGCCCGTTCACTTTCACCAAGTCACGAGACCTTTCGGCGGTGGTCTTCATGGTACTTCGCCTCAACTTGAGATATATAATCTTGAGCGGATGAGAGTTGAGATCGGAGGAAGCCACTTCGATTTTTCTTCCCGACCTCCTTACCCAGTGCGCCGAATCTTTTCGAATCATGGTCCGGTTCACGGACACTCCACGTTTAGGCTCATGGTTCGAGTCAAGATATCATCGAGACCACTCCGGGATAGCTGTCCGATCCTCCCGAAAGAAGATGGTAGATCCCGTGACTTTGGCAAAATCGGAGTTCTCCCTAACGATCAGGTTATTCTTCAAGCGATCGATCGATGTCAGCGCCACGAGAAGAGGTCCTCCCAGAAGATTGAGAAGGCTCCCTTTCCGTGCTTGGAATAACTGCGAGAGGCGGGGGCTGCTCTTCCGATCTAGGAGGAGATCCGACCTCAATGGTCGGCGGACCCGAAGGTTGAGGCGGGTCTCTTTGTATCTCCCCAGGTTCGTGACCGAGTGTTTGAAGACGTTCCGAACGCTTCATCTCCTTTACCTTCCGGGAGATCTCTCTTTCCTTCTTCCACTTCCTAGAACCCTCACCACCCGCCATACCTGCACAGAAAAGAGGTTAGTGAGATCGCTAAGGTCCCGAGCGAGATATAGAAAATACCAATGCCGAGGTCGAGAGCGGAAGTTCGCGATCTCGGCCGGTGATTGCATGGTCCAATGGTGCGATCAGCCACCGCATTTGGACAGAATATTTTAGAGTGGCGGCCTGACTTTTCAGCTCCATCACTATCAAGCTTTCCTCTTGACTCAGGTAAAGTGCTTGAAGCAGGGGCCCTCGGTACCACCAACTACGAGGAAAGTCCTCAAAGCACTGATCTTTACTCCTCGTAATGAAGAACCTGTTCTTCCAATTCTTAAGGGATGAGGGCAGATCGGAAAAGAGTCCGCAATGAGGCTTCACCGAAAGAACCAGTGTTCGTCATCCTTTCGGCGAGTTAGTCATGCAGCTTCGGCAAACACCTTAGCCGTAGGTCTGATTCCCTTAGCTCGGCATAGACCTCGGAAAGCTACCAAGATCCGCCACGAGTTGGGGTGGATTTGAACAATGGATGCTCGGTGAAGTTTTAGGACCTCCTTATAGAAATCGGCTAGAGGGAACCTCAGACCGGCCTTTAACTGTTCCTCGTACACCATGACCATGTCATTCTCTTCAAAAGAGTGATCGACACGAAGATCGCCATGGCACTTGATCAGCTCATATGAATCAGGACAAATGTTGTATTCTTGAACAAAGGATTGCAGATCGGATTCTCGAAGAACCGACGGAAGCTCGTCTATAGGAAGGGTCTCTCTCT